>NC_056733.1:215412830-215712830 GCF_019279795.1 Protopterus annectens | reverse complement strand
CCATCAGTCAGAATGTAGGCGAGATAGGATCACATAACATCTTTTAGTTATGTACTCACCATAACTTCAGATGTTTGGGATCCATCTCGCCTACATTCCTAATACCCACCCTCCTTCCCCCTGCCTAGGAGATCAGAAGAGATTGAACGGTTTTGAGTTCTACTGTTTTATCTTGTTTCATCTGACGATGTTATATAAGCAGGGTATGCATGTGTGCATGTATGCGGACAAACTAGATCTGGGGGACTGGTAGTGGTGCATCCTGGGATATAATAAGCTCAGCCAATAAGAGACTTCGCTCTTTGGCATAAGCGTGCCGAGTCGGAGCCGAGGGATCGGCTCCGAACCCATCAGTCAGAATGTAGGCGAGATGGATCCCAAACATCTGAAGTTATGGTGAGTACATAACTAAAAGTTTCTTTCTCTTCTCTTTTGCCATGCATCCTTTCTTTCACCATGTCAGCATATGATTTTTTTTCCATCTGCATATCCTCACTCTGCTGCCCTTCTTCCTTCTGTATTCTGTCCATTTCTCCTCAGGACGTGTCTTTTCCATTTTCTGGCTCACTTTCCTCCACTGTCTCCAACAATATATCATCCCGCAACCCTCCCGACTGGAGGGTTGCAACAACACAATCCTGTGTTGTAACGTCTGTCTGAAATAAATTCTGCTGGAATAAATCCTCTGTATCCAGTTCCACTGCCTCCGACATGTTAACTTTCCTTTGAAAAGGCTCAACTGCCTTTTCCCTCATCTCTAACGCACCATCTTCTCCTCTTGACTTGTCCTTCACCTCTGATTTCTTGTCTGGTAATTTTAACACATCCACTGTTCGACTAGCAGCACAGTGATCATAAACCACCTCTCGGCTGTCTTCTCCGACTTTCATGTTTGCTTTCAACCAGCTTCCTGCTTTTCCGAGTCACCTACGCACCCAGACTGGAAGTCAGGACGTGTCACCATGAGAGAGTGTCCCATGCAGTGAAAAGAGTAGGGGGTTTTATTGATATATATATATATATATATATATATATATATATATATATATATATATATATATATAGATACACATTACATATTTATATATTTACATTATTTACATCTACTTACAAATCTCCATTCATCATAAACTTCAATTTAAGCATCCCCCTACTCTTTTATACACAATGAACACATTATTTTTCCAAAATCTTTGTCAAAGTTTGTTTCCATTGTATTTAATTTCATTTAGTCTCTCGTTCCATATAGTCCATGAAGCATAAAATATTACTCTGTCCATTTTCTTCACTTCTTCCTGTTTTCATGCGCCATAATAACCAAGTTCTATTATGTCCATATTTATTTGTTCAAATTTTAACAAACTTTTCACCATATTATCTTTATATATTTATTTCCATAAATTAACTCTTTCACATTTCAAAAATGCATGCTCAGTAGTCTCAAACCTTTCCACATTTATTACATATTCTATCTTGCTTTTTTTTTTGTATGGCATATTTGTCTTAACTGGCAGTTTTCTAATAGACAATCTCAATAAAAAATCATTACATTCTTTAATCTTTTTATAGTTATTATATCTCATCATTATGTTTTTTTCTCATCTATTTCTAAATCTTTCCATGGATCAATACAATAAAATGCTTTCATAATACTGAAGTACCCTTGCTTTCTATTTTTCTCACGTTTTATTTTCCATAGCACAATTTTGTTTTGGTACTCTTTCATTTCTTCATTCACAATACTTTCTTTGTTTTTTTAACTTCCGTTCTTTCCCACAGTTCTTTGTATTTATAATATAGCATTATTTATATTAAGTTTTTATTTTCCTTCATAATTCCTTTTACTACCTTATATAAAATCAAAGATGCTGCATGTGCTATTGGGTTTATTAAACCCAAACCTCCTTGCTCTTCTTTCATATACAGAACCTCTCCCTTGACTGGATTCAGTGTAGAGCCCCATATAAAAGAAAATATAATCATAATTAGTTCCTTTTCCTACTTAATAGGAATCATATAGATATTAGCAACATAAGCAGCTTTTCCTATTACCATGGTGTTCAACAATTGTGCTTTTTTTTACATGAAAATCTATATGATTTCCAAAAATTAGTCATATCCTTTACTACTTTGAGTACATTATTCCCATTGTTGTTGTCTATATTCATTCCTTCCAAATGTTATTCCTAAGATATGTATATATTTTTCATTGAACTCAACACCTCCTTTCGTACCTTCAAAGCCAAATCCTTTACTTTTCTCCTCATTTATACTTAAACCAATTTTTTAAATTTCTATATAATTTTTCATTTACTTTTTCCATCCATACTTTATTTTTAACAATTAGTATAATGTCATCCATATAATTATACATTATTGGCAATTGTACTTTCTCCTTCATTTTGTATCCACCACTACTTGACATTTTATTAATTTCCTTCACTATTACATTCATAACTAATGAAAAAATTACACTACTAGCTGGGCAGCCCTGTTTTATTCCACATCCTATATTTATTTCTTCTCAAATCCAGACATTTACATTTAGTTTCCCATAGTTCCTTTCATAAAAAGATTTTATTACTTGTAGTATTTTTTGCTTACATTATGTGCCTGCAAAATTCCTCATAATGATTTATATTGCATATTATAATAGGCTTTACTTGTATCCCCTGTCATAACCTTCGCTTCTACATTTTTCTGGTACAGTCTCCTTTTTCTTTTGTTTTCTCCATGATGTCACTCCATGAAATTTCTGCTCCACTTTCTGGCTCACTTTGGTTTACCATTTCTTCCAAATAATCATCCTGCACCCCCCCCCATTGGAGGATTGTAATTATGCATTTCTCAGAGGTCACTCTCCTTCAAGCATTCTCTTCTGAATCCATCTTTGTTACAGCTACAATCTCCTTTTTATCCAACGTCACTGTTTTTTTCTGCACCCACAGCATCAGAAGAAACTTGTGGTAGCGATTCTACCATTTCAACTACATTTTTAGCAACTTTCACTTTATTTTCAGCCAAAGCTGAATCAGACATGTTTTCTCCCTGTTCCTCCTGGCTGCCTCCATGCCTGAACAGGAAGTCAGGGTGTGTAACACACAAAGCCTTCCCCGACTAGCAAGAGTAGGGGAAGTTCCTAGATGCCAAGACTAACTTTTTTCCTAGTAGTTTAAATGCCACCTCAGGTCTCCCCTGAAAAGTGATTACTATTCTAATGGGACTAACCCCATCAACATAGGTTAAATAAAAAACATCCAAGTGAAGATTTTACATCATCTGCTTTTGGTTGCATACCTAGCTAATGCACATATCCTAGTTCAGTCCTGATATGTCATCTCACTTCGTAGATCGTTTTCCCAGGTGGCCTTCCAAGAATTCAGAACTTTATTTCTAATTGTAATTGTCTGTAAAATTCACTGACTAGTTGTTTGCTTCTGTGTGTTTAATTTCTGGCCATGGTTTATAAGTCCATGAGCCCTGACTTCCCAAATCAGCTTCAGGATAAATTTGGGTTTCTTAGTCCAGATGAGTAATCCCTCATTTTTCAGTTCAAGTTGAACATTCGCTAAGCCCTCTTCCAATTCAGCCATTTATGCAGATCTCTCAGTTGATCCCAAAATGTAATCTGTTGTCAGTTCCGATCAGCCAGTTCTCATATTCTTTCATAGGTGTGTACTAGGCTAATGGCCCTGGAGCCTTTACAAGCCTAGCCCATAAGATTACCCTGGTATAGTGCCACCAGACCTTAGTTCCTAGTGCCGCTGTCGAGTAGATCCCTGGGGTGAATTTTCTATTTCCCATCCACTCATCAAGATTTCTTTTGAAAAGGGCCAGTGAGGTGCTCTGCTTGACATGTAAGGGAAGTCTTTTCCAGAGCATGGGCAATCTCTGGGTTATGAACCTGTCCCTCCAGCATGTTCTGTTGATTGTGGTAATTAGGTTGAGATCTCTGGAGCATGCGGTGAGGAGCGATTGGGATTTCTTTAGATGTAGCATTTCTAACAGAGCTGGGTCAGAAATGGCTTTGTAAGTCAAGCAGAGATTACCTTAAGTAGGCGTTATGAGACAGAGAATAGTTTGAGTTTGAGTCTGTCCATATAGGCCAAGTGTTTAAGACCTAGGATCCTCTTTGTGAGGTACTTTTGCGGCCTCTCCAGTTTTTGCAGGTGTCTAGTGAGGTACATGCCAAATGGGGCATTGTACTCTATGATTGGCCTAATGAGGGAAGAGTAGAGGGAGACATTGACCTCTTTCATCCTGGATGCAAAACCCATGGTAATGAGATGTGCCACATAGAAGGACTTTCTGACAACAGTGGCAATGTGGTGGTCAAAAGATGAGAGGTTGCTGTGTTCAGTGGACTACCATCAATGTGCTAATTCAAGGGAACTGGGTTTTTCCCAAGGGGGATGATGACATTTTTTGGCATTGAGCTTAAGGCCATGGTTCCGACACCAGTCATTGGTGTCATTGAGGCCTTTCTGTAGGATGTCAACATCACTTGGGGAGTTAATAATAGCTCCCGACTTGCAATTGTTTACAGACTTTGTCAGCCAGAGTCCCTTTGTGTTGGCCTGGACTTCTGAGAAGTAGATACCAAACAGGAGAGTCCCTGTGGGACTCCACTCATGACTGGTCAGCAGTCTGACTTGGAGTCCGCTACTTTGACACTGTGGGTCCTGTCTGTGAGCCAGTTTGCAACCCACCTAGTGATATAGGGGTTGATGCCTATCTTAGTGAGTTTTTCTATGATTCCTGAGTGGAGAATGGTATCAAAGGCCTTGGCCAGATCAAGGTAGTCTGTATGAACCACCTTGCCTTCATCCACAGATCAGGTGACTGACTCAAAAAAGTCGACCAGGTTCAGCAGGGATGAGCTACCCTTCACAAAACCAAACTGTGTAAGATACAGAGTTTGGAGATTCCCTATATCCTTGTTTATTAGGTCCATGATGATGTGTTCCATAGCTTTGCATATCAGACTCGTCAGGCTAATAGGGCAATAATTTCCGGGGTCTGTAGTCACTCCACCTTTGCGCTATTCAGTAGGGACAAAGCTTGAGCTGAGGCTGTGATTGAACAGGGCACACAGGTGAAGTGCCAGTTCACTCTGTAGTTCATGTAGAACACAGCCAGGGATATTGTCAGGTCCCATAGAAGCTGTATTCTTGGCCTTGGACAGTGCTGTTTTAACCTGCAATAATACTGGGTGCTTGGCAATCTACTGGCATTGTTGAGTGGTCCTGGGGGGGGGGTTAAAGTTAGCACTGAATCTGTCGGCCAGTATATTGGCAATATCTGTTGGCTCGGTATAGGAGGTACCATTGTGCAGTAGCTCAGAGCAAACCTGGGTATTGCCATACAGATTCTTTACATAACTATAGAAGGCTTTGCGGTTGTCTTTACTATCTGCTGAAATTCTGTTTTCATAGCTAGCTTTAGAGGATTTGATGAGGGATCTCTACCTTTTGTTGAGGCTGATAAGGGAGTTTTTCCAGTCTTGGGACTTCGCCTTATTCCGCATCAGTTTCTTCCTTCTGTTGTAGAGTTTGTTTATGGCAAGGGACCACCAGATTGGCTTCCATTTTTTTTTTTTTTTTTTTTTTTGAGGATAGCGTCTTGGTTCTATTGTGCATGGCAGGATCCATGCATTTGTGTACGTGTTCGTACAGTGCATTGGTGTATGATTCGGTAGTCATGCAACTATTCTGCATTTGCATGGGTGCTGTGAAGTTAGCCACCTGCGTTTTTAGGAGCCCAAAGGTAGCTTTGGAGAAGTTTTTCATGGTGGTTTTCTTTGTGGGGGGGGGGGGGGATTTCAAAGGTGATTAGTTTGTGGTTGGATCTAACCAGGGAGAACTTGACTGTTGGTGTAGAGCAACAGTCATCCATGTTAGTAATGACCAGGTCAAGGATGTTGCTACCTCTAGTGGGTGTAAGAACAAGCTGGTCCAGAGCATTGGAATTAATAAATTCCAGAAAGCATTGGGCAAATGTATTGGTACATGAGTAGTGTTCCCAGTTAATGGAGGGGTAGTTGAAGTCACCCAGTATGAGAGTGTTAGGTTGGACCCTAATATTCTCCAGGGTGCTTAGGAACGTGAGTCTTGGGACATGGCTGGGGACCTATAGCAGGCTACGACTTAAATCGTTGTCTTACCCAATGTTAGCTGCATCTGAAGTATCACAGATGCTTTATGTTAGGCTACCAGTCTGGAGGTGAGTGCATCCTTTATGAATATGGAAACAGCACCACCTTTGGAGCTTCGGTCCAAGTTCTGGGGGCCGAAAGGTGTGGAATGAGTTGTAGCCTGGTAGTGCAGGGGTGCTTTCTGTTGCCTTGAACCAGGTATCTGTTACAGCAGAAATGTCGATGTTCTCCATCTTAAGGAGTGCTTCGAGCGAGTGCATTTTGAGGTTTAGACTTCTAGCATTGAGCAGCATGACTCTGATTGCATTTGTTTGTAGCTGTTATGGTGGTAATTTGGTCTTTGGAACACCACCTAAAAAAGGCACTCTAGGTTCATAGGTTCATACTAGGCTGTCTGCCCTAGGGCATTTATAAGCCTAGCCAGAGTGTGTTTGGCTTTCGCCACCCATTTTAAATTAATTTTGCTATGCCTTTTTTCGAGGTTAGTATACTGTGCCTCTGTCAAACAGTGACACAGAAGTAATACCCGGGGTAAACCTACGATCCCCTATTCACTCATCAAGATTCCTCTTGAAGAGAGTCAATGAGGGACTCTGCCTAACCTGGACTGGGATTTTATTCCAGAGTGAAGGGAGCCTCTGGTTACGAATCTGTCCCTCCAGCATGTCCTATTTATTTCAGTGCTGAGGTTCAAGTCTCTCGAGCGCGTAGCTCGATGGGATTTGGATTTTCTGAGGTGCAGCATGTCCATTAATTCCGGGTTGGACATGGGTTTATACGTCAGGCACAGATTGCCTCTGAGTAGGTGGTATGCCACTGAGTAGAGCTGGAGTTTCTTTAACTGGGCAGCATATGGCATCTGTTTGAGCCCTTTGATCCTCTTGGTGAGGTATTTTTGGGGTCTTTCCAGTTGCTGCAGGTGTCTGGTAAGGTACATCCCAAAAGGGGCATTGTACTCAATTATGGGCCTGATGAGGGATGAGTAAAGAGGCATGATGACCTCCCCTGATCTAGATGTGAATCCCTTCATGATTAGGTGGGCTATATAAAATGTTTTTCTAACCACTTTGGCCACGTGGTTGTCAAATGAGAGATTGCTGTCAACTTGGGTCCCCAGGTCCCTAATTACTTCTTCCGTACTTAATGGATTACCACTTATGTGGTAATTTGTGGGCACTTTGTTTTTGCCAAAGGGGATGACTATACACTTTTTGGCGTTTAGATTGAGGCCATGGCTCTGGCACCAGTTGTCTGTTTCTATGAGGCCCTTTTGGAGGATGCTTGTGTCGGCTGGAGAGTTGATTATGGTGCCCAGTTTGCAGTCATCTGCGAACTTGGTCAGCCACAGTCCTTCCGTGTTGGCCTGTACCTCTGAGAAATATATACCGAACAAGAGAGGTCCCAGGACTGAGCCTTGTGGGACGCCACTTGTAACTGGTTTGGAGTCTGACATGGCTCCAGCAATTCTAACCATGTGGGTTCTGTCCTTGAGCCAGTTTGCAACCCATCTAGTGACATAGGGGTTTATATTTAAGCTGGTGAGCTTATCTATAATGCCCGAGTGGGGTATTGTATCGAAGGCTTTTGCGAGGTCCAGGTAGGCTGTGTGGACCACCTTCCCCTCGTCAGTGGCCTTGGTGACTGTTTCAAAGAAATCGACCAGGTTTAAGAGGCAGGATCTGCCCTTAACAAAGCCGAATTGGGTAGGATCCAGTGTCTGTAGGTCCCCAATATCTTTATTTATAAGGTCCATGATGATCCTTTCCATAGCTTTGCAGACCAAGCTAGTCAGGCTTATGGGGCGATAGTTTCCAGGTTCCGTTGAGGCACCACATTTGTGGAGAGGGACCACCATTGCTGTACGCCACTCTTTGGGTACATATCCTGTAGTAAGGCTGAGATTGAACAGTAGTTTTATGTTTGGGTTTAGCTCTTCTTGGAGTTCATGCAGGACGCAGCCTGGGACACCATCTGGTCCCATTGATGCTGTGTTTTTTGCTTTGGAGAGGGCGGCTCTTACCTGAGCATCTGAGATGTCAGGGGGGCAGCACTCTGCTGGGGTAGATATTTGCCCTTTTGGTGGGGAGGGGGGGGAGAAGTTTGCGCTGAACCTGTCAGCTAGGATGTTGGCAATGTCTGTGGGTTCAGTGTATTTTTTGTCATTTTGGACTAATTCTGAGCATATCTGGGAATTCCCACCCAGGTTCCTAACATAACTAAAGAAAGCCTTGTGATTATCCTTAGTGTCCTGTGCAATTTTTCTCTCGAAGCTGGCCTTAGACGATTTTATGAGTGCCCATAGTTTTTTGCTAATACTGATCAGAGATGCCTTCCCTTTTTGGGATTTTGCTCTATCATGTAGTAGCTTCCTCCTTCTATTGTATAGTTTGTTTATGGCTGGAGTCCACCAGACAGGACGTCTGTCTTTGGAGGATTGGGTCTTGGTTTTATTTGGGATTGCATGATCCATGCATTCCTGAAGGTGTTCATAGAATGCGTTTATAAAGGATTCTGCGGTCTGGGCCGTATTTTCCACAGGCCCGGGGGCTTTGAAGGATTTCACCTCGGTTTTGAGGAGGAGTGTGAAATTTGCTTTAGAGAAATTTTTCACTGTGGTTTAATGGGCAGGGGGTGGGGTCGTGATGTGAATATCCAGTGAGATTAGTTTATGGTCTGATCTTACCAGTGAGGGATACACTTCTGGTCTGGAGCATAGAGTCCCCATGTTGGTGATGATCAGGTCCAGTATGTTTTCCCTTCTTGTGGGCGTGGTAACAAGTTGTTCCATAGCATTTGAGTTTATAAATTCTAGGAACCTTTGGGCTAGGGTGTTGGCGCTAGAGTAATTCTCCTAGTCTATGTTTGGGTAGTTGAAGTCACCCAATATAATGGTGTTTGGAGAGACCTTCATATTTTCCAGTGTTCTCAGGAAGGCGGAGTGGAGTTCCTGGGTTTGGGAGGATGGTCTGTAGCAGGCTATAAACTGAAAGGCAGTTTTACCCACTGTTACTTGCACATGGATAGTCTATGATGCTTCGTGCTGTGCCACCAACTTGGAGGTGTGGGTATATTTGACGAATATTGATACTCCCCCTCCTTTTGTGGTTCGGTCCAAGTTTTGGGGCCGAAAAGCATGGTATGAGGTATAACCTGGTAGTGCTGGGCTGCTCTCGGGAGCCTTGAACCAGGTTTCTGTTACTGCACAGATATCGATGTTCTCCATGCTAAGGAGAGTTTCGAGTGCATGCATCTTGAGGTTTAGACTTCTGGCTTTGAGTAGCACTACTCTTAGTTTCTTATCACTTGTGATACCTATGGAGGTGGGTTTGTCTTTTGAGCCTTGCCTAAAAAAGGCACTATGGGGGTAGCAAGAGCCTTTGCCAATATCCGAAAGCCCATGGATGATAGGTGCAAGCCATCCCTAGCGAAGCATCGTGGCTTGTCGAGCATGTCATCCCAGGCTGACAGGCATTGGATCCCCTTTGAATGACACCAATACTTAAGCCAATTGCTGAAATTGATCATTTTGTCTTCATATTGTGGCATCATAAGGTCAGGGTCATACCGGCCTGGGCTACATGCTCAGAGAGCTCCTCTATGTCTCTTTTCATGTAGTCCAGGGAGGTACATCTCAGGTCATTCACACCAACATGGACAATGACTGAGTCATATTTGTACTTGCCTTGGAGTGACCTAAGTGCTTGTGTTATGTGGCGGATCCTAGCGCCCGACAGGCAGCTCACCTTGACCTTCTCCTTGTTCAGCCTGGTGAGAGGGATGTCAGTGTGCTTGACGATAGTCACCTATTACAAGTTTATCAGGTGTGTTGTTTAGCCTTAAGGGCTGTGACTGTTCGGCACACTGGCTTTGTGAGCTATGTGTTGCACGTGTTTTGTTTTGGGGTAGCGGTTGCTTAGGTGTCTGCTTTGGAGGTCTCTGCTGCTTATGCAGATATTTATTTAGAGCCTCCGAGTATGTTTTTGTGTGTTTATGTGTTTGGTTTGCTGTCGTGGCAGGTCAATGTGAGACTGGAATTGTAGTGAATGTGGTTTCCTTTTCCTCCTGACTGGTTACGCCAGTACTGAGTTGAGAGAGCTTAGCCTCCAGTTTGGCTATATGGTTGCATCTCTCACGTGTTGGAATTTGTTGGGAGGAGGAGAGGGTTGTCTGTGTACATGAGGCAGTTGTAACATTGCCTCAAGATTCCCAAATTCACCAGCTGGACCAGAGAGGAGATTGACAACTGACCTTTGGACATGCTAGAATAGTATTGGGAATTCCTTTATAATTGAAAAAAGGGCCAACGGGGAACAAGGCACTCAAGGGGAGTTTGTGAGGGTGTAGTGCTTTTAATTTTTTAGTGCTGACTTATATAATTGCTTTAGTGAGCAAGTGCCAGGTAACTTAAATGCAATGTGCTACAAGTAACTTAAATGCAAAAACGACAAACAGTAACTTTCATTCAAGTGAAACAAGGAAATAAGTACAGTAAGCAATGCAGATATCACTAGGGATCCACAGAAGCGCTGAAAAGCCACATTTTAGGTGGAATTAGCGTTTCAGGTAAATAACAAGCAAACAAACAACAAGCATACAGACAAAGCTAGATTCAGCAGGCCTGGATCTACAAACAAGGTGTACCAATTTCAGTAAGAAACAGTTCAAATATGCAGGCACTATAAGCCTTTAACCAGAAATTCCCAGCTCAGAAGGGCAGAGTCCAGCCTCTCCTCTCTCTAGGGGTGGCAAGAACCTTGGCCAGTATCTGGAAGCCCAGGGGTGACAGATACAGGCCATATCTAGAGTACTGCCAGTTGGCATAATATATTTCACCCAGGCCATCATTGACTCTAGTATAAATTTCTGTGCTGTATCGTCAGTAAAGAAGAGATCAAAGATTTCTCCTTTGCTTAATAATGCATTTGCTGTAATATTAAAAATATTCAGGTTTGGGCTGCTTCCAGGTACCTTTATTGGTTTGGAATTCTCACCCCTTCCTAATGTTTTGGTCATAGTCAGCTTCTCCCAAGGTATTCATGGCTTTTCTCTTTGTGTCACTATCTGTTTAACTGCTTCTAAGAATTTCTGTGGTGTGGACCAAAGTAAAGCTTGAAAAGCATATAATCACAGTGGTAGCATGAATAAAGATATAAATTGTATGTTTTTGATCCATTTCTAGACACAACATTTTCCAGTGTTTTGCCTCTGCATTCTGTTATTCTATCCAAAAAACATGTATATTTTTTGCATTGATAATTCTGTTGTTTGGCAAATCCAAACTCGTAGATATTTGAACTTATCTTTCTTCCATAGCGCCATATATTTGATTTTTATTTCTAGATTAGGGTAATACTTGACCATTAAAGCTCCTGTCTTATAGATGCCTAGGTATATATTAGGCTAATGACCACAAGGTCCTTTTTAAGCCTAGACATGCCTTCCAAATGTATCTAACAGGTTTAGTGCCCTAGAGGTTATTTTTAGGGTTATGTGTAAGATAGGGCATATCTGGTCAAAAGTTTACAGCTTGCCTGTATCAATTAGACTTTTGTCACTTTTGGTCTGAAGAAGCTCTATGTGAAAGCGCTTACCAGTTTGTTTACATTAAATAGGTTTTCTTCTATTTTACTGTGGACTATTTTTATTCATGCACATTTGGCTCCATACTGCTTATGAACCTTGAAAATTTTCTGTGTACTGCATGGTCGTTACCACTGTCTGGATTATTCCTGCTGGATTATTTAGAGACTTAGGTGACAGACCAGAGGTGAATTTGTAATATCTCATCCACTGGTTTTGATCCACTCTGCTTGAATAGGGTCAGGAAAGAATTCTATTTCACATGGATGGGAAGCCTGTTCCAGAGAATGGATGTTCTCTGAGATGCATACCTTTCCCCTCCAACTTGTCTTATTTATATCACAAGCAAGGTTCAAGTCCCTGGATTTAGGTAGTTTTGATGCTATTTGTTTTGTAGATGTGCAGAAGGTCTATCAAAGTAGAATCCTAGAATGTCTTGCATGCCAGACATAGGTCACCCCTCAACAGTCTGTGGTAAACAGAATATAGGAATAGGAATTTCAGGTACTATGCATAGGACATGTTGTTAATGCCCTGCATTCTTTTTGTGAGGAACCTCTGTGGATATTCCAGTTGTTGCATGTGCCTGGTCGGGTACATACTGAAGGGAGCATTGTACTTAATGATGGGTCTGATGAGGACTGAGTACAGTGGAGCAATGACTTCCTTGGACCTAAATGCCATATCCTTGCTCATAAGTTGAGCAACATAAAATAATTTCATTTCTACCTTAGAAACATGATGTTTGAAAACCAGGTTACTGACTACATACGTCTCAAATACTGGGCTACTGGGTCTACTCTTAGGGGTGTTTTACCTATGAGGTACTTTCCTGGGCTAGTCAAATTCCCAAAGGAGAGTATTATGCATCTGTGTCTGTGGCACAAGTTGTCTGTCTGTTAGCCCTTCCCGGAGGATATTAGTGTCTTGGGAGGATTCTATGACTGCTCCCAGTTTGCAATCATCTGCTGACTTGGTCAGCCAAAGGCCCTTGATTTTGGTTTTGACTTCCAAGAAGTAGATGCCAAAAAGGAGACAACCCAGTCTAAGAAAGTGAGGGTTCCATCTTTGTTGTTTGCAGATATGCTGTGCTCTTAGCCTAAAGTGGTCCCCAGCATACTCTGGAGGGGTTGGCTTGTAAGAATGTGAGGTGGCAGGGATAAAAGTCAGTACCTACATACTAGAAATATTGATTATGTCTCAGAATGAATTGATAGCCACTTGTAATCTGCAGCTGATAGCGGAGCTGCTACCTCAAGTGGAGGAGTTTAAATATCTTGTATTCTTGTTTCTAAGTCATAAGTAAGGGTGGACTGGCTCAGACAATTAAGCACCAGATAAGTGGTGGTAGTAGTATTGCAAACATTGAACTGTGATGGTGAAACAAGACCAGTGTCACAGGAAGAAGCTATTGCTGTATCTATCAATCTGTATCCCTCTACTCATCAGTGGTTACAAGTTTTGGGTAGTAAGTTAAAAGATGAAAGGACAGATGTGTAAAGCAAGAATGAAATTCCTTTGTTGGATGTTGAACTCAACCTCCATGATAGATTGACAGTCTATATGTTGCAGGAGTCACAAGTTTTGAGAAGCAAGTGAAAGGATGAGAGGAAAGATACATTTGTCAGGAATGAATTTTCCTTGCAGTGTGCTAAGTTCACGCATCATGATATTGTTACAGTGTAATGGTCAGAACTTTGGGTAGTATCTGAAAGGCTAAAGGTGCTGATAGTATCTGAAAGGCTAAAGGTGCAGATAATTCTAACAGAAGTGAAGTTATTTTGTGGGGTACTGGGCTCAACCTCTATGACAGAGTGGGAAACTGCAGTGCAGAGATCATAGATTTTGGGCAGTAAGGAAAGGATGACAGGTGGCATAAAAGAAATCTGGTAGTTGGTATAATGGTTTAAGTGTTTGCTTACAAACATTTGATTCTCACATGGGATAATTGGCTAGGCTTAAAATGGCCCACAAGGGCAGTTAACGTAGTACTGACCAATGAAGTTTCATGTCCATTCATTCGTCCACAACCCTTTTTTTTCATTTTTGTACATGGGGTCAGGGTGTCACTTCAACAGTGACGGTCATCTAGAGTCACTGCATGTCTTTGGAATGTGTGATGAAACCGGAGCACCCAGAGGAAACCCATGCAAACATAGGGAGGACATGTAGACTCCTCACCAAAGGCACCCCAGTCGAGAATCGAACCAGGGAACCTCTTTCTGTAAGGCAACAGTGCTATCTGCTGTGCCACTGTGAGGTAGGAAAGAAAATTCTTCATGTGATGCTGAACTCACCCTCCACAATAGCACGACAAACTATGCAGGAATGCTGTTCTACCTTCAGAACAGTCAGGTGAGGATGTTTGGATACCTACTGAAGATGCATCCTTGGTACTTCCTGTAAGAGGTGTACTACACATGGCCCAGTGGGTGGAGGCCCTGAGGTAGACTCATGGTATGCTGGAGAGATTTCTTCCCTCATTTTGCTTGGGGATATGGTAAGATAAGCTAGAAACAGAGACATTTAATCTGTCTTACTCTTGTTGATGCAGTAAACTCTCAGTTAACCAGTACCCATGGGGATCAGTAGATGCTGGATAAGTGTAGTTTCTGGGTGCTTGAGAGTTACTATTAAAAATAGACCTGACAAATACTGTACCCTATACTATACCATACCATATACACTGTATTGATTTTATTATTGAAGTACAGTAATTAAAAGCCTGGCTGGAATAATAATATTTTAAACTTATATTTCCACTAGAAAATGTGGTGCATAGAATGGTTTTCAGTGGCACACTGGATTGGAATTGAATGAATTGAATAGAGCGAGAGAGAGAGTTATTGCATGTATGAAAGCAGAAGCAACTGTGTATGAGAGATCGGAGTGATGTATGAAACCTGAAGAGAGAGAAATTGTGTGTGTGTGTGTGTGTGTGTGTGTGTGTGTGTGTGTGTGTGTGTGTGTGTGTGTGTGTGTGATCGGAAAGAGAAAGGGCAAGTGACTGCATGTATTAAAGCAAAAGTCAGTGTGTGTGAAAGATCAGAGAGATGTATGAAAGCTGAAGAGACTGTGTTTGTCAGACATCGGAGAGAGAATGTGCAATCTGATGTAAACTGAGTGAGTATGGAGTGAGTGTTGACATTATAGTGATTTGACTTATTTGGTTTAACTTGTTCTCATGTTGGGGAGGCAGGGAATTTGTTTGTATCTTCCTCTTTAAAACTCTAAAGCTCTAAAAACGTAAGGTATGTTTCTACGGGGGAAAACAAAGTGCAATACATGAAAAACTGAATTGCTCATACTGTATTGTATTTCTTCAATTTTTTCTGGTTTGAGAGAGTTGGTTGCTTGAATTCCAGTTAAATGAGAGTTTACTGTATTACTATGCCCTTCATATGTGCAGGTGGTATAGAAATAGATGGATGGATGGATGGACATAAATGTGGTAGCAGTGCTTATTTCTGTGCTTGTCCATATACTGCTGAGAATTCCTTGTGTAGCAGTGATGACCGTGGGTGCTGTAGTGCTAGAAGCACACTCCCCCAAGCTGTCCTGTCCAAAGGAGTGTCTCTGTTGACTTCGATGCTATACACACTGTATAAGGGTCAGTGCCAGTGCCCAGCACCCTCTGTTGCCTATTAGTATATTTCTGGTGACTTTGAATTCTTTGAAGCTGATATGGTGGGACATCAGCACCTAATGTGCTGCATTGCCTAGTGCATGTTACTGGTAATTTGGGCTACTCTAGAGATGTTATAAGATTAAGCATCAGTTTCTACTGCCCTTTATTGTCCAAAGATATTTCTGTGGTGCAGTTCGTTATTGCAAGGCTGGTGTAGTGATGGGCGTAAACACTCACTATGTTGTGCTGTTCATAGATGTCTTGCCAGTGTCTTTGGATACCATGGGGATGATACAGAGGTGAGTACCAGCATCCACTGCTCTGTATTAGTTCAGTGGTGCATCGTTAACAGCTTTGTGCACTGTAGAGATAGATACCAGTGCAAACAATGGTGTATTTTCTAATGGTGCATCTTTAGTAACTGTGAGCACCATACTGGAGATATAAGGGTGAGCAGCAGTGTTGACAGGACTGTATTGTCCAGTGATACATCACTGGTTATTTTGACTTTTCATTGTACAATTCACTGTGCCTCCATTTCTGAGCATAGTGAATGTAGCAATGGTAGTGACTTATACACAGTGCTGTGATACTGTCACACACGGTTTGCCATCTTACTGTGTTTTTTGTGTAGCTGTAACGATATGTCGTTTATGATGCCTGCATGTCATCCTGTGTAATTAATACATATAGCTGTGCAGTGGGCTGTCATTTTTTTTTTTTTGGGGGGGGGGGGGGGGCAGTATCATCTTTGGTATCTGTGTACTAGTTTTCTTGGATTGCCATATACATGCTAGCACTGCATGTTGAACTTAGTATTGCACATGTAGTTGCTTGTAGTGTTAACACTGTACATTATGCTGTCACTCATTGTTCAGATTTCTGCCACTGGAATATACCTAATGTACTCTGTTTTGACTCAGTTTTATGCTCACACTCTCAGGTGGGTGTATATTTTTCTATTTCACAGTGGCATATGCTAGATGATGTAGCCACTGCTCTATCCAGTACCCATAATGTTATCTATGCATGTTAGTAATGTTCTCATTTTGCTCTGTGGCCTGTTTAGCATTTGCTTGCCTGTTTGGTTTTCCTCCATTGCTATTGCCTTGTATGCTGTCCTATGTGCTGCTGTGGCCTTACATGATGCATGAGACATGCATGTGTGTCCCACTGCAGTTGCATGTTACATTACTTTTGTCTTTCAGATCAATAGGAAGAATTCTGTGATGAGTGAAGTCAGGTAGAGGTCCTCAACTATGAGGTCAGGGTATGTTTAGAGCATGTTATTTGACCACTTTGTAAGGAGGTTAAGCTGAGACAAGCCCAGTAGATTGAGTAGAGCCAGTGGCCAAGTAGAACAGCTGCTGAGAGATGTAGAGATACATACATGCATGCATACATACATACAATGTTTCAAGCACGGGCATTAATGCCCTTGTAGCTTGCCAATATACCAAAACACTTGTTGCCATAATAAATGTCCAGGCTGTTCTTAAAAATATCTAAACTAGTACTTGCTCCGGTAGTCTGTTCCAAGCAATCATCTACAATGTCAGAGAACCAATTAGTACACTTCTCATTCCTATAGAATCTTCTACATAGGTTATCTGATGATTCCCTAGTACTTTTTGATAACCCCAAACATTCCCAGAGGTAGTTTCCCTAAATGCCCTGTATACCTGAATAAGATGATCTCCTAAATATCTGTAAGAGACATTGTACACATTCAGATATTTTAGTCTTTCATAATAACTTAGATTTTCACTTCCATGGATGCCCTTGGTATATTTCCACTGTACTTTCCAGTTTGTTCATGCTTGTTTTCGTATAGGGTTTCCATATTGTTATTCCATACTCAAGTTTGTGTCTAATGTAACTAACAAACCATGACTTCATTATGTTTGATTTCCTAGAATTTATAGATCTTTTTATAAAACCTATAGATGTTCATCGTGTTTCACTGTTGCAGTCATGACTGTAGGGTTCTCCCCTGCCGGCAGGCAGTCCTTGGTCGGCCAGAATCCCAAAGTCTGGGTCCGGCGTCGGCTGTTCAGCCATGCTCCCTGATGTCAGAGCGCCAGGAGTACAAAGCTGACAGCCGACGGCATGTTCTCCAGTCTTTCTTGCCGTGCGGTGATAGCAGTTCGCAAGTGCCGGTCAGCTGTCTCCTGACAATTTTTTCTAAACAAACTTCAGTCCGAAGACTTTCTTCTCCTACTCAAAGCTAAGTACCCCATTGGGGAAACTTTTTTCTTGCTCCAGTCCGATGTCAGAAAAAGTTAATAATTGTATTTCATGTGGGAAGCAAATACCTCATAAGGATTTTCATTCTTACTGTATTCCTTGCTTAGGCCCTGACGACGACGTAGCTAGTTGTCGGTTTTGTGCTAGATTCAATCAACGTACAATTAAACGAAGGTACGATTTTACATTTCATTACTTTGGTAGGCGTTTTAATTACAAAATGTCGTCGGATACGGTTCCGGCTACCGGAGTTCACAAATGACGCAAGGACAAAGACAGGCCTCCGAGGTCCAAATCAGACAATATCGTACAAGCAGAGCCAGCTTCAGGTTCGGTCGTCATCAGTGAGGCACTTTTGCAGCCCCTGTCATCGGCCATTTCAGAACCGATAGCCGAAACGGACTCCCACAAGGAGCCAACTAGGCCTTTGAATATTTCTGTTGCAGGACCTTCGGACAATGCTCCTTCGGATGGGTCCGGAGCCGCTGTGCAGGTACCGGCTTCCGAAGGGTTTTCAGGCCTACTCAGCTTCTAATAAAGGCAAAGACAAAGGCAAAGACTCCTTCCAAATCAAAGACTGTAGCCCAGGCCTCTTCTGATCCGGCTCCCAAGTCTCAGAAACAGTTACTTAAGATGGCGGAGGACTTACTTACTATGATTAGGGGTTCACATCCCCCTCCAGATAAAAGGCCAAGGCAGGATGTTTATTATGACTCCTCTGATCAGGCTTCTGTTTCTTCTTCTGACCAGGAATATTCTTTCCCTCCTTATGTGGATTCTGATGCTGAGGAATCCATTCCTTCAGCTTCTCCCCCTGAGGATTTCTCTTTTGGGGAAACTTTGCATGAAATGAGGGAACATTTCCACTGGGAAGGACAGGAGTATTTGGAATCTAAGAAAAGACTAAGGGATTTTCTTCTTCTTCCCCAACATAGACCCCTGGCTATTCCTCCTATTTTGGATATTGTGGATGATGCTTTTTCGGAGGCTAACTTAACTCCAGACTCTTTTCCTCCAGCTCCTGTTAAGCCAGACAGATGCTATAGGGTTCCGGATTCCCACCAGTTTTTATACAAGAACCCTACTGCTGACCCTGAAACCATTTCTCAGGGTCCTTTTTCTGCTAAAAACCCCATTCCCACTGAGAAGGATTCCAGATCTTTAGAAAGTTGGGGCAAAAAAGTGTACACTTCTGCTACTTTATCTATTAGGGCTTTAAACTGTCAGTTTCATATGCTGAAATACCAGCAATTTCTCCTGTCTGTTTTAAAACAAAAGCTAACTTCCAATGTGAGTGTTCAATCTCGCCGTTTGTTCTTACACATGGGTTCGGAGCCAATCCTCGGCTCCGAGTCGGCCGCTTAGCAAAGCTCTGCATCGAGAAGAAGCTCGAGACCAACCTATCTCCCACAATTCCCTCTGCCCTTACCTCAGATCTAGTTTGCTGCTGCAACGTTCGCATCATTTTCGATGAGCTCAGACCAACTGGCAGATAAGATACCTTTTTTTCTAGGATTCTTAGAAAATTCTTTAGTATTTTGAAATTGAGACTTATTAGTGTGTGTGTGTGCGTGAGTCAGGGGTTTCTTAACTTTCTATATATAGTATATAGAGTTTTAGTTAGGTTCCCCTCGGGGCCTACCCCACCCACTAATTCTACTGGATTTAGGCTGAATCATAATAGCTTTTTTGATTGCTATTGGCTTTGTTAGGATTTGAGTAAAACACTAATATAACTTGTTAGTAACATCCTTAGAGTTTTTGGCTGTGACTGTCTTTCAAGTTGTTCAGGACTGTGTAGTCTATATATATATATATATATATATATATATATATATATATATATATATATATATATATATAAATTTACTGGCTTTGACAAAATTACCTGATTTGACTGTTTTTTCCTTAAAATGTCTGAAAAGCAAAGTCAGCGTTCAAAGGTGCCAGTGTGGACAGAAAATGTCTGTCACAGATAACCATAGCTCCTGTGTCTACTGTCTTGGCCCTCTCCATCTGCAAGAAGACTGTTCCATTTGTCATTCTTTCAGTGGAAGGGTCATGACAGATAGGCGCAGGAAGCTTATGGATAGAGGCCTTTTGAAGCCTGCCTTTCAAGAGGCTCTTGATAAATCAGACCAGGCATCTAAATCCTCGAAGGAGTCGAAGACGTCGGAGCCCATGTCATCGGCTCCGAGCTCTTCGTTTAAGGTTCGTTCACCGGTTCCACAGACTTCGGGGCCGAGTGTCGAACTTCTGTCTGTCACCGAGCCTCGAGTCTTGGAACCGGTGACGGAGCTTCCACCTCCTGTGCTTTTGAGGTCGGCTCCGTCTTCGATTCCTTCGACTCGTTCTTCCAGACCCCTCTCTGACTCCGACGTAGATCGTGTGGTGCAGAAGTTAATGGAGAATACGGCCTTGTCCAAACTCATCTCAGTCTCCTCCCAGTTGGTGTCGAGACACGAAGGCCTTCCTTTATCTCCATCTGTTCCTCCTCCGAGGCCTATTCAGCCTTCGGAGCCGGGAGAGGCTGATCTGATTGTGGAGCCCTCGGTGCCGGAGCCGTCTTCTTCTCGGTCGGCACTGTTCACCTCGACTCTGACGGACCCATTACCGGAATCGTGGAGCCGACGATCTATCCTTGGTTCCGGGACTGAGAGTCGAACCGATGCTTCGGTTCCGACTCTCCCTCTCGGTGCCTCGGTACGGATCACTTCGGCTCCGTCCTCGAGATCGATGCCCTCGGCCCCCGCCTCGGGGATCCCTCCGCCTTCTTTGGAACCGGGGGATTCCTCGACTCGGGGCCCGGGGGCCTTCGACCTTATGAGGAAGGCGTTGTCGACTCAGACAACCACTTCAGCAGAGACGGCTTCTCCTTCCCACAAAGGCCCGTTATCCTCTTCTGCACCCACGGCTACTCAAAAGCGTCGAGCACCAGTGTCTCAGCCGCTCCCAGAGGGAGCCCCCTCTTCCTCAGAGGCTTCATCGGATGCCCCCCCGAGGAAAAAATTGTGTAAGAGGAGGCACTTGGATTCTCCACAAGAGTCCTTAACATCGGACACTGACTTGGAGGAGTCAGAAGGGTCCCCAAAATCACCCTCAGAGGATGTCTCCTTTTCTGACATCCTGGAGATCCTAAAACAGAGAGGTGATTGGCAAGCCCTAGCCCTTCTGAGGATGAGTCAGTCTTGCTGAAGGCATTCGGTGCTCGCCTTTCTTCCTCCTGGGTCACTCCACCCTTCGATGAGTTGATGGATTTGATTGCTCAAAGGGCGTGGGAGACACCTGACACAGTGGAGCCAGTCCCTAGAAAGCCTAATAAATACATTACGGCCCCTCAGGACAAGGCATACCTCACAAAGGGAGTTCCAGTGGACGCTATGGTGGTGGCAGCTGCCACTAAAAAGGAGATGTCTGAATCTTCCTCATCTGTCCATCCGCCTAACAGAGATTCTAGGACTATGGACAGGTATGGGAAGCGCATTTTTAGTTCAGCGACTTTTTCCATGCGATCGCTGAACTATTTGACACATTTCACACGTTTACAGAGGGATCTAGTCAAAGAGTTGGGAGATACCCTCCAGGGTACTACAGATGTTGCTGTCGCGGAAAAGGTTACAGCACAGCTCAATACCCTTACATCAATTGTGAACTCGTCCATGAGGCTCATCTTGTATGCAGCCGAAGGGTCGAGTAGGGCTGCGGCTTCAGCGATTGCTCTCCGTAGACAATCCTGGATGCGCTTATGCTCCTTTGCGGAAGCCTTCAAGTCTTCCTTAACTAACGCCCCATTTGATGGTGCCACTCTCTTTGGCCCCAAAGTAAAGGAGACCCTTACCCGGTGTGAGCAAGAGGGAAAGACTCTGTCTGCTGTCGGAGTCCGTTTTTCCACCCCATCCAGACCGTACCCCAAAGGGCAACGAGGTGGGAAAATGTGGTTTCATAAACCCCAGGGTTCTTTCCCAAACACACAGGGTGATGCCCCTTCCAGAGGCAGAGGGGGGGGGGGCAGAAGTGGAAGACGTCGCCCTGGTGGCAGAGGGGGTCTGCAAAACCAAGGTGACAGGGATACGCTCCCTGGGAAGCCTTTCCAGCACTCCTGAAGGGAGGCCCGACTGTCCTGCTCTGGAGGCAGTCGGGGGTCGCTTAGCTTTCTACCCTCAGGCCTGGCAAAGAATTACCTCAGACAGATGGGTAAAAAGCATTATTACCAGAGGTTACAAAATTCCATTTCTATTTCCCGTTCAAGAGAAAAGATTCCCAGATGTACCGCCCCATCTGCGAGAACCTGCAGCTATAGAAATTTCAAAGCTGCTAGGAAAAAAGAGTCATCCAACCAGTCCCGGCAGACCAAAGAGGATTCGGAACTTACTCAAGGTTCTTTTTAGTTCCAAAAAAAGACAGGGGACTGGAGGCCAATTCTGGACCTAAGCAATCTCAATACCTTCGTCAAGAAAGAAAAGTTCCAGATGGTCACGCTTCAATCGATCCTTCCATTCTCACAGAAGGACGACTGGATGCGCTCAATAGATCTCAAGGACGCATACTACCACATCAAAATGACCAGAGCGTCCAGGGATCACTTGCGCTTCAGGCTGGGAGCCAGTCACTATCAGTTTCGGGCCCTGCCCTTTGGTCTAACCTCAGCCCCCAGGTTTTCACCAAATGCATGGCAGTGGTAGCGTCTCACTTGAGACGCCTAGGATTCCAGGTGTTTCCGTATCTGGACGACTGGCTCCTTTCTGCCACCACCGAGCGTCGACTGATACAGGCCAGGAATTACACACCCGAGCTTTGTGTTCAACTCAGAATTTCCATAAATTTCGAAAAAATCTGCATTACAGCCGTCACAGCATATCTCATTCATAGGAGCAGATTTGGATACCCGTTGCTTGATTCTAAGACTTCCCCCAGAAAGAATAGCCTCTCTACAGAATCACATATCTCTACTCCTGTTGTCCAAGAAATCCCCGGCCAAACTGGTTCTAAAAGTTTTGGGACTCATGTCGGCTTCCCTCATTGCAATACCTTTGGGAAGACTGCACATGAGAGTTCTTCAGTGGCTGCTGTTCGCACAATGGTCGTTCCAACAGTTACCGCTGACACACGAAATTCATATCACGAACATCTGCAAGACACACCTATCTTGGTGGCTACATAATTGCAATCTCACCGGCGGCCGGCCGTTTGTCCTGCCTACTCCAACAGCTACGGTGACCACGGACGCTTCCCTGATAGGGTGGGGGGGCATCTTTCAGGGACAGACAGTCCAAGGCAAATGGACCAATCTAGAGTACAACCTGCACATCAGTGTTCTGGAGATGAGGGCAGTGTTCCTAGCGTTGCAACACTTTTCTCCCCTTCTACCTCTAGGGACCATTGCAGTTCAAACGGACAACATGTCCGTAGTCTGGTACATAAACAAGCAAGGGGGAACCAAATCTTACCAGTTGTGCAGAGAGGCCATGAGAATTTGGCAGTGGGTAGAGTCCACGGGTCGCTTTCTGATAGCAATGCACATCCCGGGGTTATCCAACGTCATAGCGGACAGGTTGAGCAGAGCCATCCTGTTACCTCACGAGTGGTCCCTCAAACAGACAATAGCGGACATGATATTCCGCAAGTGGGGCCAGCCTTGCTGCGATCTGTTTGCGTCTCCAATGAACGCCAAATGCAGAAGCTACTTCGCCCTATTACCCCCGCCAGGGGAAGTCCCCAGGGATGCTCTGATTCACGATTGGCCCCCGGGTCTCCTGTACTCCTTCCCTCCTATACCTCTGATACCAAGATTTCTGCAGAAAGCCAAGAATCTGGAAAGGACTGTAATTCTCATTGCCCCATTCTGGCCTCGTCAAATTTGGTTTCCCTTTCTTCAAGCACACCTAATACGGGAGCCCTGGATCCTGGACCCAGAGCCGGATCTACTGACCCATTCGTCAGGGGCTCCCCACCCGTCGCTCCTGTCCCTCAGACTAGCAGCTTGGCTGCTCTGCTTCCCTTCTTAGCCAGGTCTGATCTTCTTTCTCCTGCGGTTCAGAACATTCTAGTAGCCTCTCATAAAGCTTCCACTACAAAAATTTACACTAGTAAGTGGAAGCGCTTTGTATTGGGCAACTGCACAACATTTAGATCCCTTAATAGCCCCGCTAAACAAAGTTTTAGAGTTTCTATCCATACTATTTCACCAAGGAGCTTCTTCTGCCACCTTGAGGGTTCAATTGGCTGCTATTTCAAACTTTCATGTAGGAGAGAATGGGGCGCCTATTATGACTCATAGGCTTTGTAAAGCTTTTCTAAAAAGGTCTTTTCATATTAGACCACCAGTCAGGTTCCCTACAGCTCCGTGGAATCTAAACCTCCTTTTATCCCAACTAATGCTACCACCCTTTGAACCAGCCTCGTCTTGTTCTTTAAAGCTCTTGTCATGGAAAACTCTCTTTCTAGTAGCTATCACTTCAGCCAGACGGGTGTCAGAACTTCAAGCTCTTTCCATTAAGCACCCATATTTGATTTTTCACCCGGATAGGGTATCCCTATGCACCAACCCATCCTTTCTTCCCAAGGTTTGTTTAGTCAACAACATTAATCAATCCATTGAACTTCCCACATTTTTCAAGAACCATTCCAATAAGCTGGAATATATGTTACACAAGTTGGATGTTCATAGACAACTCAGATTCTATTTAGATAGAACAAAGGATCACAGAAAAACAGACCAACTCTTTATAGCCTTTGCGGACAGCAGAAAGGGCATGGCAGTGACGAAGCGTACTCTCTCCAAATGGCTATCTGATTGTATTACCTCTGTTTATAGTGCTACTGAGCAGAGTTTACCCACCAAACCGAAAGGACATTCTACTAGATCAGTCTCTACATCTCTGGCTCATGCGGCCCACCTACCATTAGACACTATTTGTGCGGCCGCCACTTGGTCTAAACCACATATGTTCATCACTCATTACAAAGTGGATAGGATTTCCAGGGACAGGGCAACCTTTGGTTCCACTGTGCTCAGGAACGTTCTTCCGTGAGTCTCTCAGGGTCACGGAGCTAGGGACGCTACCCATGTGTAAGAACAAATGGCGAGATTGAACACTCACATAAAGAAGTTATGTCCTTGCCATAACGTTCCATGTGGAGTGTTCATCTCGCCTTTGTTCTTACATTCCCACACTCCCACCCTCAGGTCAGGAATAACGTCCAGTTTAGAGGTCTGGTTTGGTTCTCCCGCTTCTGATTTCTCTCTGCTGTTACGGCTGGTTTCAGCTACGCCTTGGTATGTATGTTTTCATTCCCGTTGGGATCTGGTATTGTTTTGCAAACTAGATCTGAGATAAGGGCAGAGGAAATTGTGGGAGATAGGTTGGTCTCGAGCTTCTTCTCGATGCAGAGCTTTGCTAAGCGGCCGACTTGGAGCCGAGGATCAGCTCCGAACCCATGTGTAAGAACAAAGGCGAGATGAACACTCCACATGGAACGTTATGGTAAGGACATAACTTCTTTTTTCCGCCTGTGCAGATGATAAGGAATTACATGACTTAATGCATGCCACTGAACAAGTTGGGAAACATGGTTTACACTGTGTATTTGATGCCTTGGAGGCTTCTTGTAGGGCTGCTGCCTCTGGCACTGTAATTAGAAGGCATGCATGGTTAAAGGAACAAAATTTGCCAGATCAAGTAAAAGCTAAATTATTGGATGCTCCTGTTCAGCATAATGTTTTGTTTGGATCTAAAGCTGAAGAGGTGATTAAAAAGATGGAGGACAAGGCAAAATCCATGCAAACAGTTAAAGATTTCTTACAAGTGCAGCCACCCAGATTTAGTAGGAATTGGCCTACAAAAAATTGGTCCTTTCCCAATTCAGACAGCCCTCAGAGGGGTAGATACAGACACTCCCGAGGAAGGCCTCAAACGCAAGCCTCTTATAGACCAAGACAGTGGACTGCTTCCACCCCTAGGGGAGGAGAGGACAGGTCGCAAGCTCATAGGAAACAGACTCAATGACTCCTTCTGTTCGGCTGCAGGAACTTCTTGCCTGGAAGCCCCTCTCGGAGGAAAACTTTCTTTTTCACCTAAATTGGACTCATATAACCCAAGACAAGTGGGTTCTTGATGTGGTTTCAAGAGGTTACAGATTCCATTTTCATACCCTACCAAGGCCAAGCGGATGGCCAGATCTTCCAAAACATCAATGGTCAGAGGCCTTAAACCAGGTGGAAGTTCTCTTGGCTATGAAAGCCATAGAACTAGCTCCACTTTCAGAGATGAGACAAGGTTTTTACTCAAGGCTCTTTCTAGTCCCCAGGAAGCAAAATTCATGGAGACCCATTCTGGATCTGTCAGTCTTGAACACTTTTCTAGAGATACCAAAATTCAAGATGCTTACTCTACAGCAGCTACTTCCAATGCTGACCAAAAATGCATGGATGGTAACTTTGGATTTAAAGGAGGCATATTTACACATTCCCATCAGGCAGGAACGCAGAAAATACCTCGGGTTCAAGGCCGGATCGAGGCACTATCAATTCTCTGCGCTGCCCTTTGGATTGTCTACTGCGCCCAGGGTCTTCACCAAATGCCTGGCTCCAGTAGTAGCTTATTGCAGACTCAAGGGAATTCAAATTTACCCTTATCTGGATGACTGTCTTATTCAGGCAGACAGCAAGGATGTCTTACTCCAGCATCTAGAGTTTGTTCAGAATCTTCTCAAGTTCCTGGGATTCACTGTAAACATAAAAAAGTCAAATTTGACACCCTCACAACAGATCATTTTTCTGGGCGCTTCTCTAAACACAACAACCCAGATGGCATTTCTGACATACGAAAAACAATTACAGCTGGCTTCAACTTTCAAAACCTTGGCAACTTTAACTCAGTGTCAAAAGATTTTATACTCTTAACATAAGCTGGAAGAATCACACAGGTTTGATAAGCAAAAAGCATTTATTTTACATGCATGGAGACATGCTACATCGTTCATGGTATGTCAGCAGTCTACTTGTTACAAAGACTGCGGGGGGTTTTATAACCCCCCTCCGCACGTACACACACGTATTCGACAGGATGTTTACCAGACAAAGTTTAAGTTGAAACCAGTTAGAACCAGAAATATGCTGGGTGTGATAGCAAAAACTATTACAAGTTAGTCACAAATTTTGCTAGTTCCCTAAAATGAGACAAACATCTGCACATTTCTTTCGTGATCAGCATGTTTACGCAAGGCAAATAGATCTTTGGACTTTGTTCTTTTTGCACATAAAGCAGTTCTGTTTTTAACCCTTTTCTATGTAAGATACAAAGATGTTGAATACAGGATTTTTATCACATTTCCCCCCCTAACAACATTTTTGTATTACAGATAATTCTTTTCCTTCTGTACCATATTTTCGCATGAACCTTGGTTTACATTTGAATAGTAAGCCTTAGTGGCATTAGCAGCAATTACATTTGACGTTATCAATCGGACACAAGGAATGCAGCAACAGCTTAAAAATAAAAATATGATAGCACCTACACATACAGCAATTAAGACATTCATCAGTACAGTTCCCCAACTTCCAAACCACTTTTGGAAGAAATCAGTTAACTGGTTTTGTCCTGGTTTAGTCAGTTCAGATACCTTCTGGATTATTTCAAGGTGGCTTTGGATCTCGTGCTCATTGTCAGGTATAAATGAACAGCACTCCTCTTGGATAAGAGCGCAAGTACCTCCTTTCGCCGCTAGGGTGAAATCGAGCGCCATACGGTTCTGCAACACTACTGTTCTCATTGCCGTTAACTCGTCCGTCACCAATTCTAGCGCAGAAAAAGTCGCATTGCTCAGAGTCTCTAACAATTTAGACAATTTTCTAAGTTCCCAGATAGATTTCACTGTCCCATATGCTGGCAAAATACCAGCACCAGAAATGACATCATCGTCCAAGTCCATATGTGATAGTCCCTTGCTGCTGCTATGAGCCAAATCATGATGATAGATCCAGGATGCGTCAATGTTACCTACAGGGTTAACCGGTTTATTAATAGTGTGTACATTTCGTATTTTACCTTGGGGTAGCACATTTACATGTCTAATTGCTGGTACCAAATACCCCAAGAAGCAACTTCCTGACCAGTCATTAGGCAACCACTTATAAGCTTTTCTTCCACATATAAAATAACAATCTTTTACTTTAATAGTGACATTAATGGGATCAAATCGATCCCCTACTTCTAACAATCCTAAAAATAACAGATGGTACACAGATCTAATTTTTTGAAAGAAATTAAGGTCCTTTACAAGTCTCTTTATGGGGGTAAAGTTTGTCACACACCCTGAGTTATCTTTATTACAGTTGTGGGTTACGGTCACATTACATTGGCTCTGCCCCACCTTATTCTTGCCATTTTTCTGGAAATATACTGTTCCATTTTTCCGACTGAGCAGCTGCAGAGCTACCTTGTTTCGTGACGTGATATTTGACGTATCAAAGATTAGATTCATCCAAGTCTCATTTGTCCCCAGTGGGACTGTGACTAACATTAGTCCCCCATGTACAGTGGGGATGGCAGTACAAACACAACAATTTGAAATATTCAGAGACACTGCATACGTAATTTTTATAGCTTGGTATGTATTGAAAGGTGGGTGCCAATTTGCATGTTTGTCCCTTTTAACCTGGTTGGTTTTGTTTGAAAATAGAAATGGCCAAAACAGAAAAACAACAGTTACAAATGCTGTGAATAAAATTATTTTGCAATGTTTTTGTGGGAAGGGCTGTTCCCTTCCGACGTTATTCTGCATGATTAAAGAATAAAAGCAAAATATTTATACAAAACAAAATATTTACACTATAACCAAAGTCACCACACTACTTTGTTACTGTTCCTCAGGGGAACTCAAGCTTTTGTCCAATTCAAACTGTTTTACCAGTTTGCAGTGTGTGAGATGGATCCACGAGGTTCGCTCTTTTATTCGGACTGCAGTGGGTGTTGCAATCAGTACCTGATACGGTCCTTTCCACTTCGGTGATGCCCACGTCTTTCTTTTTACGATTTTGAGCCAAATCCAGTCTCCAGGTTTTATTTCCAGGATTTTAGTTGTCTTCTGATCTGGAAAGCAATCATTTATTAGAGAGGTGTTAGTTTTGGTCAGCAATTTTCTCATATAATCTGCTACCTCCTCACCCCCCTCATGTTCCGCAGGCAAAAGACCTTGCCACTGCGGGACGTGATACGGTCTTCCATACAATAGTTCAAATGGTGTAACACCTTTGGAAGTGGGAGTGGTGCGCATAGATAGGAGTGCCAGGGGTAAGCAGTTGATCCAAGACTGATGTGTCTCGGCCATGAGTTTACGCAACTTGCCCTTAAGAATGCCATTATGGCGTTCAACCAACCCTGCTGACTGTGGGTGGTAGGCACAGTGATGTTTTAAATCAATTTGAAAAACAGTAGCCAGTTTTTGAATGATTTGGTTTACAAAGTGTGTGCCATTATCTGAGTAGATACGCGCAGGTAGTCCAAAGTGAGGAATAATGTTATTTGTAAGAGCTTTGGCTACCGACAGCACTTCCGGGTGTGTCACCGGGAATGCCTCAACCCACTTAGTGAAAGCATCGATAATGACTAATACAAAACGTTTTTGTTGTACTAGAGAAAGTTCAATAAAGTCCATACAAATTGTGTGGAATGGGTACGGGGGTACTGGAAATGTTGCCGGGGCAACTCAAACCCCTCCCCCGTGAAATCGTGCGCAAAGTAAGCACGATAAACAAAACCGTTTGACATACGCTATAAAGCCTTTGGTCCAAAAAAGTTGATGCACTATTTGAATCATTGCCGTAGGCCCCAAATGGGATGGGCCATGTGTCACTAGAGAGGCATATCTAAAAAGATTTGTTGGTAAGACATATTTATCATTTGGACCTAAAAAGATTCCTTGCCTTTGTGTAGCCCCATACTTAAGCCATCGCTGTTTTTCTTGAACTGTACTAAGCTTCTGCATTACCTGCAAGGTTTGTAAATCAAATTTATCTGTTGGATGTATTACAGTGTGTGTGTCCTCGAGTGCAAAAGTGGATGCTAACGCTACATCTTTTGCGGCTTTGTCCGCCAGTGCATTTCCAAGTGATACCGGATCTTTGGCATTTGTGTGCGCTGCACACTTACAGATGGCCAGTCCCCGTGGTAGTTTGACAGCTTGCAGGAGTTGTAGTATTAGATCCTTGTGGGTTATTTCCTTTCCTGAGGCTGTAACCATTCCCCTATTTTTTCCATTGCTGCGCAAAGACATGTACTATAGAAAATGCATATTGACTGTCAGTGTAGACAGTAACTATTTTGTCCCTAGAAATAGTGCATGCCCTTGTTAAAGCAATTAATTCTGCCCCCTGTGCGGACATGTTCCTGGGGAGGGGTTTTGCCTCTACTATTGCAGTTGCAGTGGTTACTGCATAGCCCACCTGTGAAATGCCTGCCTCATTTTTACGTGCTGAGCCATCTACAAACAGGGTCCAATCTGAGTCTGCCAAAGGTTGGTCCTTAAGGTCAGGTCTTGGCAAAACATTCGAATGTATTAGATCTAAACACATGTGAGGGGGTACCATCTTCCGCCGTAGGTAACAAAGTTGCCGGATTGAGAGTGGTGCACTGTTCAATAGTCATGTGTGGTTGCGAAAGTAACATTGTCATGCAAGACAGGTGTCTGCTCGGAGATAAAAAAGTAACCTTGTCCTGCAGCAGAATCACTGCGACAGAGTGTGGGACCCGTAGGGTAAGATCATGGAATAAAACCAAGGTTGCAGATGCCTGCACAGCTTGTGCTGCTGCTATTACGGCCTGCACACAATGTGGTAGAGAGCGCGCTACAGAATCCAATTTACCGGAGTAAAAAGCTAGAGGTCGAAATTTATTTCCATAGTTTTGTAACAAGACTGATGTCATAAAGCCCTGCTTACAATCAACTGTTTGGACAAAAGGTTTGGTGTAATCTGGAAAACTAAGAGTTGCAGATCCTGCTATTAACTGTTTTACCCTTGTGAACGCTTGTATAGCCTTATCTGACCATTTTAGCGCTTCACGTGCTGCCATGGGAAATGCAAAAATAAGTTCTGACAGGGGCCCAACCTCTTCGGCATAGTTGGGGATCCATCTACGACAGAAATTTGTTATTGCTAAAAAAGACATCATTTCCTTTTTTGTGTTGGGCATTAGTACCTGTAAAATAGCTTCCTTTCTGTGGTTATCTAGCTGTTTACCTGCCATGGAAATGGTATAACCTAAATATCGTACTTCAGTTTTACAAAATTGTAACTTAGACTTATTTACCTTATGTCCTTCGTGCTCCAAAACGTGTAATAGTCGGATAGTTTCGGACTCACATGCAGTCTCTGTGGGTGCGGCCAGCAGGATGTCGTCCACATACAGCAAGTAGGTGGCAGCTTTGTTTTGGTTGGAATTGAGCCAGATTCGCTGACATTTCCTGCGACAAAATTGTAGGACTCTCACAGTATCCCTGAGGTAATCGTGTGTACGTATACTGTCTCCCCATGAACGTAAAGGCGAACCAAAACCTGCTATCTTCCTGCAGAGGGATAGAAAAGAATGTGTTACTAATATCAATTACGGAAAAGTACTTGTCGGTGGGTAGGATATCATTCAACAGGACGGATGGGTCCGGAACTACTGGAGCTCTTGGTACTATAGCAGCGTTTACAGCCTGCAGATCCTGCACCATTCTCCAGGTTCCGTCCGGTTTCCGTACTGGGAACAAGGGTGTATTACACGGGGAATCAACACATGGGATTAAAACCCCCGCCCCCAATAAAGCCGTAATTACTGGTAAGATTCCAGCTTCCGCCGTTTTGCTCAAGGGGTACTGTCGCTTGTGAGGTCTAAAATCGGATTTTGGCATTATCCTAACTTGCCCTGCCGTCCTTATTAGCCCAATGTCGTGCTGTCCGCGGGACCATAAGGAGTCTGGCACTGATTGTAGTTTTAAATCTTCTTGCGGGGACAGGAGATATAGTCACCATGTTCCACCTCTGGGTGGCGTTAGCCTATCTTCGCGGAGGTGCACCGTTGGCCTGGCTTGGGTGACCCAGTTTAATTTTTGTACTTGGACCCCCTTACATGCCAGCTGTTCCGGTGCCATTTTAGACCATTCAGTAACCTTTCTCCCCACTAGGTACCATGCCATCTGTTCTTCTCTAGTCACAGAAACATGTGCGATGGAATTATTTCGAAAAAGTAGTTGCATGTCTCTTGTAAGACTACAAGTGACTGCAGAGTTTCCCACCTTATCCCAGTAGAGATTCTGTAGCAGGATTTTTGTCACCTTATGTTTAAAAAATTGTTCCTCATACTTGACGTCCGGCCCTGTGTACTTTCTGTAATACATTGTACAGTGTAGTTGTTTTGCCGCCTCTGGCGGCTGAGTGCCATACTTGCTTAAAGCTAAATTAGTTAGCTCACTTACGACATTTTGTGGTCCAGTTTCAACAAGATCATTACTGTACCAGTAGTGCAAATCGCCCTGCCCTACTTGCAGCATAACATCTTGAATTTCTACTCGTTTGGCTAGAATTCCCGATGCGGTCGGTACTGCTGCTATGCCGAACACGTGCATTAAATCTCTTCCTAATAGATTCACAGGACAAATTTTGGAGATGATGACTCGGAACCTAATAGTTTGGTTAGTTTCAGAATCCGTGAACCATAAAGGTTTAGACAATGGTTCCTTATAAATGCGGCCATTTGCTGCCTTGACTAATACATAGTCATCAGAAGTTACATCGGATGGCACTGCAGAATTTTTTTAACAGGGTCCTGGAGGCCCCTGAATCACACAAAAATTCTACATCTTTACCCTCTACTTGAAGTGTGATTATCGGTTGTGCCTCTAGTTGCATAGTTACAGCCAGTGCTGTTAGATTGACAACCTGATATTCACCTTCTTCTGAAAAATCAGTTATTTCATTCTCCCATCCTGCACATTCACCCTTACCTTCTTCGTTTGCATCCTCGAAATCTTCTTCTTCACTCTGTCTTATTGGCTCTGGCCAATCAGCCTCTTTATCCGGGTCTGATTCACCTCCACCACCATCATATAGTCATGCTGACCCATGATCCGGGGTGGTTTCAGTTTTTTTCAGAAGACCGGCAATCCCTCGCAAAATGTCCCTTTTTACCGCATTTGAAACATTCTCCTCTCCTTTGTCTTCCTTCATAATCTTCGGAATGTCCCACATTCCCTCTTCCTCTAACCCCTGCCTCTGCCTCTTCCCCTACCCCTGTTAGTCGGACCTTGCATTAGCATTAGTGTCCCATCTTCGCTTACCGTAAAGGTTTGAGCTTGTTTTTGTTTCTTTTCTTCTAGATATTTTTCTGCATGTCTTGCATACTCCAGTAGGGGCTGCAGACGTGCCGTCCGATGGTCTATCATATGCTTTTGGACGAAGTTGCTAATAGCACTTTTACATCATTTTAAAAAGGCGTTTTTTAGTTGTTGTTCATATGAGGAGTCCTTTGACTGATCTATTTCCTTTTGTAAACCACTATGGTTATCAAAGCACTGGGTAAGTCTTTGCAAATAGTTGTCTACTTTTTCATCGTCTGCTTGTACACATCTATTAATACAAGTCCAGTCTGCCCTAGGCTTCCATTTATCCAAAATACGAGCTAATAACTCCCGGACCTGTTTCTGGTATGAGTCCAAACTGTGGGCTAGTGGTTTACTATCTACCTTGGTCATGGGATCCCAGTCCCCACAGACCAAGTGCCAGTTTGGGCCCAAAATTTGTCGAACTACTTGTTCCAATTCTACGGCATTTAGCTTATAGCTTTCTATCATGCATGCGATATCTTCACAAAACTTGGTCATATCTAACCTAGGGTGTGGTATTCCTTCTATGGCTTTTTGAATGTCTTCACGCGTCCAGGGTCGATAGACTAAAATGGTGGGACCCTGTCCGGACATCCCCGCTTGCGGATTTGCTACTTCTATGAAGGGATACTCTGTAGACGCCGAATTGACTTCGGCTTCTTTTTGTTTCCATTCCGATTTGTCTATACTACGGGTACGTAGGTCCAGAGTGTCTTATGCCTGCTTTTGTAAAACTACGGGAGGTATAGTTTTGCTTTGACCCACTTTTTCACTTTCCTGATACTGAGGTGGACTGGTTTTAAGGGTTTCCGGGTCCAGATATAAGGGTGGGGCTGTCGCCTTGCGACTGACGGCAGATGTTTCATTATCGTCCTTTTGGACAAAAAATGTATCTTTTGCACTCGAGTCACCAGTTTTTTTGTTTTGAAGCTGTTCTCTATGTTTTTTATTAGCTTCCTCTAACCACTTTTGTGCCTGGGGAAATCCTTTTTTCTTTTGATCTTTAACCTTATTTCCCGTATCCTTACGTAAGTTTTTTTACCAAATTTTGACATTCTAATTTGTTTAGATTCCCACTAAACTCATAATCCTTTTTCCATTTCTTCAGAAATTTTAAATTATTTGGATGTAAATTGAACATATATTGTTCATCCTTAGTTCTTTTGTTTAAGCGGTCGCTGCAATTACAGCAACTACTCCCTGTTCCCATTTTCTAATCTGAGAGAAAAATTAGTTTCCTTTTCCTGAGATCTCTACCATTCTTTTGTGAAATTAAACCAAAAGATGATTCCTTTATGACTAGTCCCTTTGTTCCTTAAAAAAAAGAGAACAAACAAAAAGAAAAAGTGTTTCGCTTACCTTTCTGCGGATCTTCCGCCCCGTTCGCCACCATCTCACGGGTTGAATCTTAAGAGTGACTGGCCTCTACTTACGACCCTTGTAGTCGGAGGTCTTTCCATTCAAGGGAGTTTGAGATGTTCTCCCCACCTGCGCAGGTTTTCAGTCTCTCTTGTGCGATTCGTGCCGTGTAGAGGTGGCCCCACGTTGGGCGCCAGTAATGTCAAAAGATTTTATACTCTTAACATAAGCTGGAAGAATCACGCAGGTTTGATAAGCAAAAAGCATTTATTTTACATGCATGGAGACATGCTGCATCGTTCATGGTATGTCAGCAGTCTACTTGTTACAAAGACTGCGGAGGGTTTTATAACCCCCCTCCGCACGTACACACACGTATTTGACAGGATGTTTACCAGACAAAGTTTAAGTTGAAACCAGTTAGAACCAGAAATATACAGGGTGTGATAGCAAAAACTGTTACAAGTTAGTCACAAGTTTTGCTAGTTCCCTAAAATGAGACAAACATCTGCACATTTCTTTCATGATCAGTATGTTTACGCAAGGCAAACAGATCTTTGGACTTTGTTCTTTTTGCACATAAAGCAGTTCTGTTTTTTACCCTTTTCTATGTAAGATACAAAGATGTTGAATACAGGATTTTTATCACACTCAGCTATCTGCAAGGAGATTCCTGCAGGCTTTGGGTTACATGGCCTCTTGCATCCTTCTCGTACCATATGCAAGACTACATATGAGGAAAATACAGTGGTACCTAAAGTGTATGGTCTCAGCATTGCCACAGTTTAGACATACTGATCTCCGTCCTGCCTTGTCTTCAAAAGGAATTCCTTTGGTGGTCCAAGGCATGTACTCTAAACAAAGGAAAACCCTTCTGTCTGCCTCCTGCCACTCAGATACTAACCACGACGCCTCAGATTATGCATGGGGAGCCTATTTTCAGGGCAACTGTCTGCAGGGCCTTTGGACAAAGGATCAGAAGCACCTGCATATCAATTTAAAGGAAATGTTAGCCGTTCAGAAAGCTCTATTAGCCTTCAGGAATCTTCTACAACCAGGACAACTACTGATATGGACAGACAACACCACAGTTATGTGGTACATAAGCAAGGGGGATCTCATTCCTATCCCCTTTGCAGACTAGCCATGGATCTTTGGAACACAGCTCTAGCTTGCAATCTGGACCTTCAAGCACAGTTTCTACCAGGGAAGCAAAACTTCCTGGCAGACAGTCTGAGCAGAGACCCACACGAATGGATGCTGGACACCGAAATATTCAAGATGATTACAGCAGTCTGGGGATGTCCTCACATAGACCTCTTTGCATCCCACCTCAATCATCAACTTCAGATTTTTTGCACCAGGACTTTCCACGAACAAGCTTGGAAAGTGGATGCACTATCATTCAGTTGGAGAAACCTCTCGGGATATGCCTTTCTGCCTCTTCCTCTTCTTCCACGGGTATTATTAAAGATCAAACAGGACAAGCCCAGGATGATAATCTTGCTGGCTCCAAATTGGCCTCGACAGTTTTGGTACCCAAGACTGAAAAACCTTTGTCTGGAGCCCCCTTGGGTTTTACCACAGACTCCGAACCTTCTGTCCCAACACCAGGGTCAGGTTCTACACTCCCATGTCAAAACTCTCAGCCTGGCGACCTGGTTAATCCAGGGTCTTTGATTCATTCTCTCCTACCCAAGCAGGTTATGGATGTCATTTTAGAAGCCAGACTTCCTAGCACTAGAAAATCTTATGCAGGAAAATGGAAAAGATTTTGTTCCTGGATGCAGGCTCAGGAATCTGATCCTCTTATTCCTAACATTCCTCTGATTTTACTTTACCTGACAGACCTCTTACATAAGGGTCTCTCTCTCTCTTCCATAAAGATACATGCCTCTGCTATTTCTTCTCATTATAATACAGATCCTCCAATCTTTTTCCACCAGCTCATGAGACAGTTTATCAGAGGAGCTAAGAACTTAAGGCCCCCTAGATCTCCCATTCCTGCTTGGGATCTCAACTATGTTTTGGAAAAGCTCGCCTTACCTCCTTTTGAGCCTGCTGCCACATCTGACATCAAGTTTTTATCTTGGAAGACAGCCATCCTGTTAGCTCTGACCTCTGCCAGGAGAGTTTCAGAGTTGCAAGCTCTTATGGCTGTGGAACCTTATATTATTTTTCATCAAGACAGGGTGTCTTTAAGGACTAATCCTACTTTCATGCCTAAGGTGGTTTCCAAAATGGCTTTAAATCAAACTATTCACTTGCCAACTTTTTTCCCCACTCCTCAAAATAAAGGGGAAAGGATCTTACATTCCTTGGATGTACACAGACAACTACGTTTTACCTGGACAGAACCAAGGACATCAGGAAATCAGAGCAATTGTTTGTTTCTTATGCTTCAAGTTCCCAAGGTAAAGCCATTTCAAAACAGACCATTTCTAAATGGATTGCTCATGGAATCAGATTTTGCTATTCACACCATGGAAAGCAAATCCCAGGAGTATAAGGACTCACTCTACCAGAGCTGCTGCCACTTCAGCTGCCTTCCTCAGGGGAGTTCCTACCAAAGACATTTTGGAAGCTGCAACTTGGAGTTCAGTGCATACTTTTTCCAAGCACTACAATCTACCTCTCTACTCTAAGTCTAGGGCAGGCTTTGCTTCTGCAGTCTTGCAGGGCCTTATAGCCGCCCCCTCTACTTTATGACCACCTCCCTTTCATTCTGCTTTGGGATTCTACCCTACAGTCATGACTGCAACAGCGAAACATGATGAACATAGTACAGTTGTATACACTTACCATAAATGTAGATGTTCGAGTGTCTTCACTGTTGCAGTCTGGGTTTCCCTCCCTCCTGTCCCCTCTTATTTTTTCTTTTGTGTGGTTCCTTTTTTCACCCTTCTTCTGAGGTGTATTTGCAAAGGGTATGGGACCTTACTCATTTTGGAACTCCTGACATCTGTGGCGAGAAAAACTGGAGAACATGGCATCGGCTGTCAGCTTTGTACTCCTGGCGCTCTGACGTCAGGGAGCATGGCTGAACAGCTGACGCCGGACCCAGACTTTGGGATTCTGGCCGACCGAGGACTGCCTGCTGGCAGGGGAGAACCCTACAGTCATGACTGCAACAGTGAAGACACTCGGACATCTACATTTATGGTAAGTGTACACAACTGTACTTTCTGTAACTATCATTAGCCAATTGGTTGATATCATTAGAAAAACTCATAGCTGAATCTACCCATATACCCAGGTCCTTAAATGAGTCTACAGTTTTAATCACTGTGTGCTGTATTAAATATAAACCTTTCAGTTTTTGTCTCCCAAATCTAATATGCTTAGTTTTTGATGTATTTATCAACATATTATTCTCCTGTGCCCAAATGGTCAATTTAGTCAAATTATTTTGCAGACAGTAAGTTCTGAAAGATACAATCCAAACAAGTAAGGGCCTAGGACAGAGCCCTGCGGTACACCTTGACTGTAACCAAGGATTTCACCTGTCCAGTTGGTGTGTGATACTTGCCATGTCCTATTTGTTAGCCATGCAGCTATCCATCTTATCTACAGTACATCAGTACCTAGTTGTACTAATTTATTGATCAGTGTTTATGTATGACCCTGTCAAATGCTGATGTTAAATTTATATAAATCACATCACAGCACAAATTTTTATTCATAGCTGTTGTTATATTGTTATAGAACATCGTGTTACAGGTGGCAATAGATATTTTTTCACCATATGCATGCTGATCTGTGGTTTCAAGTCCCAACCTATCCAGTCTATAATCTGTTGTGTCTGAGAATAAATTTTAGAATCTACACACAGTTTATCAATTTGTGTATCTACTCCTTCCACATCTTATGTATCTTTAAAAAGGTTTCCTATTAGCTCAATATCTTTATATAAATTTTCTTCAAATTTTTCTTGATCTTGTCTAACCTTATGCTTAATCTGTTTGTCCAGTTTATTTCAGTTTTCAAAGTTGTAGTTCGACCTGTCTTCCATTTCTTATATTATTTTGTCTCTCACCTTAATCAGGTATATTGTTCTTATGGAAATATATACCCCTGATGTAGTGTGCCTAGATCCTGATGTTAAACATTTTTTTTTTACTTTTTGTATTCAAACAATTTCTCTTTCAAAACTTTCCACATTCCATCTGCAGTTTTTCCACTGAATACCTCTCTCAAGTTAGTTTTATATAGTAGCTGTTTTGCTTCCCTATAATCTGTAATTAACCTTCTGTGCATTTTTTTTAGATTTCAGTTTGGCAGAATTATCTAGCAACAAATTAACCTTAACCCCATAATCATGGCACATCAATGGTGGTAAAACTTTACAGTAATTTATTTGGGAATGCAAACAATATCTAGTATATTCCGTCCCCTGGTAGGTCTTTTTACAATCTGAAGCATTTGTTGTTCCTGAATATACTCTGTGAATAATTTCTTTACTAACGTTGTTGTTGTTGAATCAGTATTATTTAAGTCCCCAGCTAATATTATTCTTCCCTCCTGTGTTTCATGTAAGAAATGTATGAATTCCTCTAGGTCATCTGCACTTGACTTTGGTGGTCTTTACACTCCGAAATTGTTATATGTTCCAGGGTTGTCATTATTGTCACAGTTACACAGTCTGTAGTGTTGGTGTTCTCACTGAACATGTAATAATCACAGGTCTCATAGCTATCTTTAATCCTATCATAACACCCCCCCCCCTGATTTTTTGTTAGAATGTCTGTTACAGTAAAAGCATTTATACCTATCCGAATTGGTTTCCAGTCATTGTTCTTTAACCATGTTTCACAAACAATAACAACATCAATCTTGTGGGAACGTAGTAAATTTTCTAATAAAAAAAACTTTATTAACTTTATTAATGCTCCTAGCATTAACAACCATCAGAGATGCATCAAATGTTCCTGTCTGTGAACTGTTACATTTTTGACCTGGCAAAAATCCTGGCTAGTGTTTGTCAAATATTGCAAAATATCTGCTGCAAAAATTCTCTTCCCTGATCTAGACAAATGCACACAATTCTGTCTGTATACCCAAAATAAGGCTTGGAGGCTCTACACATTTCCATTTTTTAAAACAGGACATTTTTTCCATGTAGGTGTTTATCCAAAAAATCTTTTCATTCACAGTGACCTGACTATCCTTTCTATAGGTGATTTGTGAAAAATATGTCCTAACACCCAGTACAAGCTGTTCTATCTAGGAGGGCTGTCAGTTCCCGACTTACAGAGAATCTTTGTTGGTGACATAATTTCTACCAACATGAATAAAAATAGATCCATACTTCCTTACAATAAGGCATTCCAAGGCTTGTTTCACATCTTCTATTTTTGTTGCTGGCCAGCATAACACTACTCTATGTTCATTATCATCTCTGCAAATATAAGTATCAGTTCCTCTAATAACCGAATTTCCAGTTACAAGAATGTCTTTGCTGACCATCTCTGAAGAATCTTCAGCTTCTAATAGTCATTTCTGCTCTATCAATTGTTACGAAGGATAGATCTTCATCACTATTAGTCTTATTAATTCCACTGTTTTCATTGTGTATTAAATTCTCATCCAGCTGGCATTGTAAATCCACATCTTGAGCCATGTAGTCAACATCTGTCTTTCTCTTCTTTGTTCTTATAGTAATGTTCTTCAGTGTTTCCACGTTCAGTTTTGATTTCTTCCTTTTCATCTGCCCCTTGCCTCTTTTTCCTACCTTTTCCATTGGAAAGGTCATGCCTTTTTCTGTAGACTGAGGGTTTTCTGATACAGATATCTTCATTCCCTGTCACCAGTGTGTTACTTAACAAAGCGGAATTCTTTTTACTACGTATTCTCTTTCCAGTCATTAGTCAGTTTCTTTTTCTTCATTGTTATTTGTTGAGAACTTCTGCCTTTCTTTCTTTTTTTGTTTCCTTCTAAACAAACTGGATCCTTAGATTGCTGAGTACTTACGTCCACAATTCCATAGTTCTCAGGGGCATCATGATGTTTCTTAGGGGTTGAATGTTCTTTGCAGAATATAGATGCATCATTTCCTAAATCTGTTCTATTTGTTCTATGCCTAACATTATTTAGTTAATCAGTCCAGTCATTAATATATGATACAACAGTTCTCCAAGCCATACCAGTTGCACATGTGCACTCACCATCATTTAGTCAAGATTTGCTTCTAGAATGGTAAGCAAATCATCCAACTTTTGACACGAGGAACAAAGATCGCCAGTGTTATCAGCGGTTACCTTTAAATATGCATAGCATTTATTACACTGTACAAGATACTTGTGCATTAGCAAATTGTTAATTGCATAGTCATTTAAGGAATCCATATTCAGCTTTAAATGAATAAAATATTGCAAAAGAAAAAAATTACACAAAGTCAGTCAGGCAAATCGTAGGACATATGGACACTCTTCTGGGTGCCCTAGAGCAGCTGCAACAAGACATGGTTGTTGGTTTTAGTGAGGTCTGCACTGACCATCAAGTTGTTGCCCATATGGTCCGTGATCCACCCCTGCATACAGTGACCTCCCTTACTTGTAGCAGGCTTTTGTTACTGGTTGACTCCACAGATTTTCCCATCCCCCCAGACCCCAGTACCCTGCTTGTGGTTGAAACTCACCCATGACTCAGGGACAGATGTGTCTGCATTTCCCAGCTATAAAGGACTAACTGTCTCCAGTCTTCCAGCTGCTGCCACCTCCATCTGAGGGAGCCATGTATATCCTTCCAGCTGCTGTAGATGTCTTTCTGCAGGAAACTCTTATCACCTATTTTAATGCTAAAGTGAAACACTACAGCTGGAGCTACAAGGCGGGTGTGATAATGATACCAGTGCTGGCTCTGGAAACTACATATTGGGACCATGACATACACTGGATTGTGTGGCTGTATATAATATTATATTATACTGCTGTTTTTTAATGTAATACTATATTATACTGCAGATTGTTGTATATAAAGAGTTGAGTGTTCTTTTCTAGCGTGCTGTTGTATGCCTGCTATGTGTGTTGTTTGGGGTCATTTGTCAGATGTGTGTGTGTGTGTGTGGGTGTTCTGCTGTGGTTTGTACTTTCCTTTGTAGTCTTCTTTATTGTGTATTAGTATTGTGGTTTGTAGATGGTCTTCCTGTACACGTGTATGGTTTGGGTATATTATGATCAGTTATGACTGTGCAGCTGTCCCTTGGTACTGCATGGCTTAACATATTGCACCTGTTTTTGTTGTGCATACAATTCCATTGTTTTATTGTTGATGTTGAATGTCTCCATAAATGCAGCATGTATGGCTCCTGTGTCATATGTACATTCTTTACCAATGGTGTGGTTGCATAATTTTCACAGATACTGCTGCAGGTGAGTTCTTCCACACTTTGGCAGCCAAACCTGTTTCATGGCCGCCTTGTGTGATAGTTTATTTCTGTTCTTGCCTTGCATGGCCTCTGCCATATGTGCTTGTCTATTCCTGTGATTTTGAGTACACTGTTTACCATGCCCTACATTTATATAGCTGTGGATAGTGATGGTCCCAGACTGTGATATGGCTGCCAGTTTCCATGAGTGAGCATTGTGCCCTACTGATCCCTTCAGCGTATCAGTGTATTGTGTTCTTCAGCTTTTGGAACTCAAAAGTCCACTTGTGTGCACTATTTGTCTTGCACCAAATACACCGTTTTGCTTTTGACCCCACCTCTGGTGTCTGCTGAGATGTTAACATTGTGCTTCTTTGTGCTTAATTCAGATCTGGAGTGATGCTCACATTTCTGTATTTGTTGCAGTTTTTGAATCTCCCTCCTTATCTGCATATCAGAGGTTAGAAATCCACCTCTGCACGCAAACAACAATTTTGCATATATAAAAGTCATGAGCGCTCTCAGGAATTTTTCTTTTCAGACCTTTTTTTTGAGCATTGCTTGTTTGACATTTGAGCTTTTAAGCTTCATATCAGAGTTTCAGTATTGATGGAGTTTTATAAAATGAAGAAAAATAAACTTTTGATAAGAAATCTTTCTGTGGGAATTTCCCTATTCAAGTTTGACCAGAGAAAATGCATAGGCACAGGATCCTTAAACCTGTTAACTGTAATTTCTTTCAAAAAAGCAGTCCTCAGATAAAATTAGTGAATGCAATGATGGGCTTGTACTTTATAACACTGTTCATTCCATAGAACATTGAAATAGTAATTTCAAATTGAAATATTTTGAACTGAAGGTAAACAAAATTACCTTGTGCCAGAATGACTGCTCTCCCTGTCCAGACACCTTAGTCTGACAGATGGAAGTGAAAGTTTTGAAGTTTAAGCTGAGGTAGGTTTACATTTTGTACTTATTTGAAGCTATTGGCACATCTTTGTGCAAAATATTGTCATAATATATAAACACAGTACATCTTGTACAAGCCAATTGGGGCTGTTTTCTGACAGTGTTCATTGAACACCTCATTCCGCTTTTTGCTGTTTGCAAAAGTCCAGAAACGTTCAGTAGACGTTTTATGCAATTAGATACAAGATCTTAAGGAACTGAGGAGATATTTTAATATGTCTTAATTTAGTGAACATGTTTTTTTCTTTACCGTCATGCTGACCCTTGAGCTCAGTGGCTGCTTCATATAAAGATGGTATAGCTCAGATTCTTTAACAGTGAAGTTTACTTTTGTGTTATTGAAGAAGTTATAGCCTTTGATTGTACTTTTTTTCCAGTTTCCTTCATACCTGATTGATTGCTTTCTTTCACTACAGTTTTGGACTCTCTTGACAGGAAATTGTACTGTAGACATTTCAGATAGGTATTTTATCTAGAATCTTGACAGGGTGATGTGTTCTTCATTATCTCTAGCTTTTTGAGGGCTAGTTCATATTGTTTCATGATAGCTGTTCATCATAAATCACTGCTATAGTAGCCTTAACTATATGGATTATATCCTGCCAAGGGTATAACAACTGGCCGGTCTTTCAAAAGCTTTTCCTCCCCACACACATACATACATGCAGTCAAGCTACTGTGTCTTGAGCTCCTGTGTGGAGAAAACAGCAGCCTAGGTGCAAAAATACTTAATTTCTTTCTTGCCACATTTGAGAGCGCTCCTCCTGGACTTCTGATGATTAACCATCTGGGAAATCTTTCACACGTTTTATATTTTTGTCTGTTTTTTGACAGAATTATACTGTGTCTCTTTAAGATGATCAGCATTTTTATGGCATTTACTGTTTTACTGGAAATGTCTTATTTGACAGGATATTTTTTTGCTGGGATTGTCTGTTCTTATTTGGGCGATAGTCTATGGCAAAAAGTATGCGGTTTATGTGCTATTTATAGGAGCTTATGTGTTTTTAGAGGAAGGTAAATTTTCGTAGTGCTTGTGTATACTTTGTGACAAGTTACCTACTTACTGACTCTGAGGAGTGAACTGTTCAGGCTACATTTTTGTCTAGGACATTGGGCAGCTTACTAGTTCCTTGGTCCCTGCTCTGAAGGTTAAGAAACATCCTAAGGAGTCTTTGCTTATTCCATGGGCTCAGTCAGTGCCTCAGCCACTGGTGGGTGACTGCAGTGGCTGTTTATTTTTCCTCAGATTGCTCACTTTTTTCCTCTAGATCTCTGTGATGTAGTTCCTTCTGCCACTTCGGAACAAGGGTTACCAACATCCTCTGCAGCTGTTCAGGTGTCCCTAGCGGGCATGGGCGATTCACTTTCTTTGGATAGTGGAGATTCAGTGGGAGAGTGGATCCTTGCATTGCTAAATGAAGAGACTATGGGATTTGGGCCGACAGTATAAAATATGTTCTATCTATCTCATGTTCATCTGACAAGCGTCTACAGAAACTGAGGGAAAATTACTTATTTTTTCCCACAAAAGTACAATCATTCTCTAGAGGTTTTAAAGCCTGCAGTAAACCTTTATTCAGCATAATAAATTCTTCCCTTATCAGTGGAAGAATTGTGAGGAAGACAATGTTTGCACGCTATTTCTTTATTCTAGGGACATTCCTAGAAGGGGACCGACTCAAGGATGGAACCTTATCTCAGGGAACAGGTCTCTTCACTCAGCTGTGCAAGGATACACTCCACACTGAATCTGTCATGTCCAAAGAAAATTAATTTATCCATCCACAACTTAGCTGTCAGGCTCATTTGTCAAATTACATGTTAACATGTTTTCTTAACCTGAGGAACATTTCTCTTTTATCTTCAGAAGTTAGGTCCTGTCTGAATTCTGACATTGCTTCTCTTTCAAAAGGAACTAAGCATTATTTTAAGAAGGTGTAGGATTGTGCTGCTCTGTGTCCAGGGCTGAAGCCACTGCTTCTGTTACTGTGCTAAGAAATTTTGCTTGGATATGTAATCATAAGTTTCCTAAAGATGATAAATCTGAAATATTAAATTCTCCTTGGGATAAGGAGGTTTTGTTAGGTCCTTCTACTACCCAAGTACTCAAACAATTAGAGGGAAATGGGAAATTAATTCAAGGGGTCACTAAGATTTTTCAGCCCTCCTTCAAAAACCTTGTTCAGAAAACAAAAGCCACCTCTGCAGTCTGCTAGGTAGTAGAATTTTATAAGTTGCAGGAAGGATCTAATAAAAATGAGAGCACCTTCTATAAGTACGGACAGACCACATCTTCAAAATGACTTTGGTTGCATTCTTTCCCTTCCACCTTCTCTCCCAGCCTGCCCTTCAAACTTGTCCCAGCGTTTACCTGTTTGGCATCAGATTTTCACAGACTAGTGGGTTCTAAAACTGCTTCAGAAAGATAATGCATGGCAGTGGAAAAGTTTACCTTTATTTTCAGCAAATCCCTCCTCATTCTCCAAATCAGACTCCGTTTCTACCAGTCATCAGTCAGTTGCATATAACCAGTATTCCAAGATAAGAGGGGAAAAAGGATTTATTCAAAATTTTTTCTGGGGCCAGAGATGGAGCTTTCTTGAAGAACATTGCTTGATCTATACTTCTTCAATCTGTAAAAGTATCAAAAGTTCAAAATGCTGATTTTGCAGGGATTGTACCACCCATAACTCAAGGGAACTTCCTGGTAGCTTTGGCCTTGAAAGAGGTTTATCATCACATTCCCATTACCACAGAGCTGAGAAGTTTTCTGGCATTGTATGTCTCTAGATTACTTTATCAGTTCTCTACATTATCCTTTAGATTATTCATTGCTCCAAGGGTGTTTACAGAATGTCTGGGTGCAGTAATTGCCCATTATAGGCATCACAGAATACACACCTTTTTCTTATTTAGATGACTTTCTTATCTTTGCAAAGTCTTTTTGCAAGTGTCATAGGTCTATTATAAAGGTAAGAAATCTCCTTTTAGACCTTGGGTTCCAGATAAATTTCCTGAAAAATCTCTCTCATTCCCTGTCATAGGATAGAGTTTCTAGAATGCTTTCTGGACTCCCTCATGCCAAAGCATTCCTAACTCAAGAAAAAATGAAGTATCTGAATCTTTTCCTGACATTTTCCAGTCAATCCAAGATTTCATTCAGAGAATATCACAGGATTTGGGGATTCATGGTATTTATAATTCTCATGATTCCTCTTACAAGACTGCATACGAAAAAAAGTCCTTTTTAAAGACTCTTTGGACTCGATGTTTCTGTCCACTGGATCTTCACATTCCAGTACTGGGCTTGGACTCGATGTTTCTGTCCACTGGATCTTCACATTCCAGTACTGGGCTTTGTGAAGAAATAACTTTGAGCATGAGAAAAGATTTCGCTGAATCCAGGTTTTCCTTTTTCATTAACATCCCCTATTCATGGGAACACCTTCAGTAGATCTGTGTGCCTCCTTTCAAAACAGACAACTTTATATATTTTCTTCCAGGATTCTTTGCAAGCAGGTCTGGAGACCAGATGCTTTTTCATTCCCGTAGAAGGGAATGTTCTTTTATGCATTTTCACCCTTTCCCACTGATATCCAGGGACATTCTGAACCTTCAGAAGGACTCTCCAAAGATCATTGGTGTGATTCTTCCTTTCTGACCAAGACAATAGTGTTTCACCCTAATTTATTTATTTGTTGTTTTTTTGTTTTTTGCATTTGGTTACTAGGAAGTTCTGGAGAAAAGTTCCCTTTCTTATGGGACTGTTCAAGGACAATCACCATACACTTCCTCACAGATTGGATCTACTCACACAAGACTGGGGTAATTTGATACACTCCAATGTGAAACAACTACAGTTAACTGCCTGGATGATTCAGTTTTAATACCTTTTAAGCATCTTGTTTTGGGGGATATGCAACAGGTGCTAAAGGAAGCAATAAATCCTGCTTCTTGGAAATTTTGTTAGTATGTGGAAGAGATTTTTTAGTTAGTGCCTGTCTAACCAGTACCCATTGAGGGATTATGTAGCACTGGAGCTATTATGTTACTATCCTCTAGTCTATCTTATTTTTTAGCATGGTTGTATTTGTCTGCCATTTCAGCATGTGAGCCTGTGGATCCTTCTGTTTCTGTCGAGCTTCTCTTGAAAGGGGTTTTGCATTTAAAACCACTCATAACACAGGTTGCACCTTGCTGGGATCTTAACTTTGTGCTGAAAAATTAAATCTGTTTGCCTTTGAACAAGCTAATTTGGCTGCTTTTTGTTTCATGATTTGGACAACTGTTTTTCTTATTGCTCTGACATCTGCAAGCAAATACAGTGGATATAAAAAGTATACACACCCCTGCTAAAATGCCAGGTTTTTGTGATGTGAGACCACAATAAATCATTTCAAAATGTTTCCCACCTTTAATTTGAACTATAACCTGTACAATTCAATTGCAAAACAAACAAATCTGTTAGGAGTAAAATATAACAAATAAAATACATACAATAAGCTGGTTGCATAAGTGTGCACACCCTTAAACTAATACTTTGTTGAAGCACCTTCTGATTTAATTACAGCAATTTTAGCCAGGCCTGGATGTTATTCTGTGTGAGAAAAAGCTTCCATCTTCCAACCTTACCCCATAGCCCAGCCATATGGAGAATACGGGAGATTGTTGTCACGTGTAGTACACAACCAGTACTTGCCAGACATTCTTGCAACTCCTTTAGTGTTGCTGTAGGTCTCCTGGCAGCCTCCCTGACCAGTTTTTGTCTTGTCTTTTCATCAAGTTTGGAGGAACATCCAGTTCTTTGCAACGTCACTGTTGTCCCATATTTTCTCCACTTTTTGATGACTGTCTTCACTGTGTTCCATGGTATATCCAATGCTGTGGACATGTTTTTGTACCCCCTTCTCCTGACTGATACCTTTCAACAGTGGAGATCCCTTTGATGCTTTGTAAGCTCTCTGCGAACCATGACTTCTGCTGTAGCAGGTGACTGAGTGCATTTTAGGAAAGTCCTACTAGGACAGCTGAACGTTATTTGGGGTTAATCAGAGTCTCTCTAACTGATGACAGGTGTGTACCCAAGAAGACCGAATGCTGTCATTAAATCAAAACATGCTTCAACAAAGTTTAAGGGTGTGCACACTTATGCAACCAGCTTATTGTATGTTTGTAATTTTTCACATTTTTCCATTAACAGATTTGTTTGTTTTTCAATTGAATTGTACAGGTTATAGGTCACATTAAAGGTGAGGAAAGTTTTAGAATGATTTATTGTGGCCTAAGTTTTTTTATATCACAAAAACCTGGCATTTTAACAGGGGTGTGTACACTTTTTTATATCCATGCATCTGAGTTGCAAGCTCTCATGGTGAATGATGAACCCTATTTGATATTCCATGGTGACAGGGTTATTTTAAGAACGTATCCCTCATTCTTGCCAGTAGTACTTTTGAAGTTTATTTGGAATCAAGACCTCATTCTCCTTGTATTCCTTAAACCTCTAAAGAAGGGAGAAAGGTGGACACCCATAGGAAGTTCAGGTATTCTCTTGACAAAACTAAGTTCTTTATGAAAGCTGAACAGCTATGTATTTCCTGTGATGGTTCAGAATGTACAGCACATGTCAAAACAGACAGTTTCAAGATGGTTATCACTTGCTATTTCTTTTTGCTATTCCTGCCAAGGTAAAACAATTTCAGACAGGACTAAGGCACATTTTACTACAGCCTTGTCTTCTTTAATGGCATATTCAAAAGGGGTGGACTCTAGAAGTTCTGGAGGTAGCTACTAGGTTGTCTGATCCTCTAGAATGGGAGTGAATAGTTGAATTTGGAGGGTCATGTTCGCAGTATTATGTGGACCCATCAGTAGTCTTTTATTTTGTTAGTTTGAATTTATTAGGAAGTTCTCTGTCTCTATATAAAGGAATGTGTTTCTTTCCACAGCAAATTCTGTACTTTATTCTTTTCCTTTTTTTCCTCTTCTACCTTGTGGCCATGGCTTTTTGTGCCTTGAGGCTGGCATTCTTTATTGAACCTTATGTAGTTCCCAGAGCCTAATGGGAGATGTTTGAAGGTGGAAGAAATGATGAATTAGAGGACCAGTTTATTATAGAACCTCTCCATTGCTATTGAATTCTGTTAAAGTGTTTAAGGAAATTCCATCTCTCTGTTTAAAGCAATGAGGATGTTCAACAAACACATGACCTTGATGGCAAATGGGTAGTAGTTCCCTGCTATCCTTCCTCTGGCAGTCTGTCAAAGCTCAGAACTCCTCCAACTTGCCTGTCTGTGAGTGAGAAGGACCAATCGCCTGGGAGGACCAAGAGAGCCCTTTACACTTACAGACATAACCATTTCAGTCTTCTTGTGCACAATTAAACTCAGATCTCTTGGATGTTGCTTCCGTCCCTGTGTTATATCAGCTGCAGAGCTCAGGTAAACTCCTTCTGGGTTTTTCTCCCGCCAAAGTTTTCTGTCAGTGCTGGAAGAGTGTGTTCTGCTAATTTATTTATTTTTTCTTGTGTAAAATATGTATATACTGTTACTGTGATTTCTCTAAGATTTATACAGTTTATTTTAAAATTCTTTTGAAAGATTTGACAGAAATATTAGTTGTTTTGCATTTTTTTTCCTTTGGGACCATGGTTATTTGAGGTTACTGAGCACATTTACAGCATTTTAAATGATTTGTGTTTTGTTTAGATCACAATTTGGGCACCATTTTGTTTGTGAAACATCCCAGACAGGAATTTTTCTTAAGCTGATATTTAATTACATGTCTAAGGTTTAGATTAATTATTATTTTAATTGTCATTTAATGTGGTTAAATAGCATACCTCTCAACTGTGCAGATGTTCGCACAATGTCCAGATTTTTGGCTCATATTTTTGGTCTATTCCTCATAAAAGTTGTGGTTTTTCTAGCAAATCGCTGGGATGATTTGAGGATTGAAGTCACTAAATAATGACACGCATTTGAGTTTCAGACTTCAAATCCTTCAGAAAATGTATGGTAAATCAACCTCTGTTACTTGAGCAACTTTCTAAGTCTAAAAGAACAGTATTTAAAATATGTCCCTATTTTTGGTTTATAGGTAGGTACTAGGCTGTCAGCCCTGGGGCCTATACAAGCCCAGCCAAAAAGGTACCCTGGCTTTTGCCACCCAAGAAAATTATTTTCCTGTGCCACTGTCGAGCAGAGCCACAGAGGTGACCCCGGGGTGAATTTCCTATTTCCCATCCAATCATCAAGATTTTTCTTGAAGAGTGCTAATGAGGAGCTTTGTTCGATATAGATAGGTAGTTTATTCCAGAGTATGGGAAGTCTCTGGGACAGGAATCTATCCCTCCGGCATGTTCTGTTTATTGTGGTGACAAGGTTTAGGTCCCTAGAACATGTAGCGCAAAGGGATTGGGAAGTGGAGCATGTCCAACGGCTCTGGGTTTGACATAGCTTTGTATGTTAGGCAGAGATCACCTCTGAGTAGGCGATATGCGACGGAGTAAAGCTGGAGTTTTTTGAGACTGTCTATGTAGGGCATCTGTTTGAGGCCGGTAATCCTCTTTGTGAGGTATTTCTGAGGCCTTTCCAGTTGCTGTAGATGTCTTGTGAGGTACATACCAAAAGGGGTGTTGTACTCTATAATGGGTCTAACGACTGATGAGTAGAGGGGAACAATGACCTCTTTTTTTCTGGATGAGAAACCTTTTGTGATGAGGTGTGCTATGTAGAAGGATTTCCTGACTACAGTGGCAATGTGATTATCAAAGGAGAGACTATTGTCCACCTGTGTCCCAAGGTCTCTTATCACACTTTCAGTGTTAGGTATACTACTGCCTATGTTGTAATTCATGGGTACAGAGTTTTTAGCAAAGGGGATGACAATGCACTTTTTGCCATTGAGCTTGAGGCCATGGCTTTGACACCAGGCATCTGTCTCAGTGAGGCCCTTTTGTAGGATGTCCACATCGTTAGGAGTTTCGATTATGGCTCCTAGTTTGCAGTCATCTGCGAACTTCGTTAGCCAAAGACCTTCTGTGTTAGCCTGTACTTCAGAGAAGTAGATACCAAACAGGAGAGGACCCAGGACTGAACCCTTTGGTACTCCACTTGTAACTGGTCTGAAGTCGGATTTGGAGTTTGCTACTTTCACAGTGTGGGTTCTGTCAGTGAGCCAGTTGGGAACCCATCTTGTGACATAGGGATTTATACTTAGTTTAGTGAGTTTATCTATAATTCCAGAGTGGGGGATCGTGTCGAAAGCCTTGGCAAGATCTGGATAGGCTGTGTGAACCACCTTACCCTTGTCTACGGCTTTGGTGGCTGCTTCAAAGAAGTCTATCAGGTTTAGGAGACATGATCTGCTTTTTATAAACCCGAACTGGGTGGGGTCCAGAGTTTGGAGATTACCAATGTCTTTGTTTATAAGTTCCATGATGATACATTCCATGGCCTTGCAGACCAGGCTCATCAGGCTAATGGGGCAGTAGTTCCCAGGGTCCATGGTGGTTCCCCCCTTGTGGAGTGGGATAAGCGACCCTGTGCGCCATTCAGCAGGCACAGAGCCTGACGTGAGGCTATGATTGAACATGGTACTTAGGTGGGGTGCCAGTTCATTCTGTAGTTCGTGTAGAACGCAGCCTGGGATGTTGGCTGGTTCCATGGATACTGTGTTCTTGGCTTTGGAGAGTGTGGTTTTTACCTGTGCAGCCGTGATTACAGGAACTTTCTATTCTTCTGGTATAGAGATGATCGCTTTAGGGGATGAGAGGGGGGCAAAGTTAGCACTGAACCTATCTGCCAGGATCATACCTCTCAACCTGGAAATATCAAAAATCTGGACAAGGCCCATGAAAAATAGGTACAAATCTGTACGCTGATTAACATCTAATTTGCATACATAATTATGTAACCCCACCCACTTCACTGGAATTGTGGGATACCAACTTTCGAACACAAACTGAAGAACAGACAACCAAAACATGGCACCAGAGTCCCCCTGCAGCCATTCCAATGTCCCATTACCTGGCTATTTGTAGCTACAGTTTGTGCCGTCTGGGGCTATCAGTTTGCCACCCCCCCCCCCACAAAATCATGGTCGAATGGGGCCCCCCATACACAGCCCTCCCCATGCAGCCATTACAATGTCCCATCACTTGGCTATTTCTCCCCATTTACCATAAACACTAATGTGCATACTGCTTTACTACTACCATGATTTGGATTTTCATTTAAAACTTTTATTTTACATTTTACAGCACCAACACTAATAGAAATCTGCTAAACAAAGCAATGCAGTCTCACAATGAAAACAGACATAGCATTAAAACTTCTCTGCTGTTGAAGCTCACATTCGTTGAAACAGCAGGGAAACCCAAATTCAAAGAAAATGCATCTGACAAGGGTGGTCTCCCTCTCATCTTAATGCTGAAATTTTCTCTAAAAAGTCCTGAGTATCTCTTATATAAGAAGGAATCTTCTGCACATAAGGGAAAATATATCCGTAAAGAAATATTTCTATATTATGCAGAAAATATTTTCAGGAAGACACTATTGGACAGCCCCTTCAATTACCCAAACCTTTATGTACCTTAGGTAAGCAATAAAACATGGCCAAACCACAATTAGAAAGCCAAACTTTTTTCTACATCACTTTTCACAAAATAACATAACCTACACCCCTTGTCAAGTAACTGCTAACATTCCAAAAGCACCTCTTTATAACATCCCATATTATTTTTCTCATATACATTGTCATTATTCAAGTGTTTGTAACATATGTTTGCATATTGGTCATAATTCATAATAACAATCTTATTACCTTTATCAGTGGGTTTTACCACTAAATTGGAATTTTTACTCACATCAGGAAGGGCTTGCCATTGGTTCTTAGTCAAATTCTAACATTGTACTTAGTTTTGTTAAAATCAGCAATCAGCCTTTCAAAAGAAAAACCCAGAGCAGCTGAGAAATGTTGTACTGTAGCGTTAGTGAACAGTGGTATAAGCTTACTTTTACATTCAACATCTGTTGTATTTAAATTACAATATGCATTAGGGATAAATTCATTGCTGTCCATTTTCTCTGACACACAAGAATAAAAACTGTCTTCAGAACTTAACTATTGAGTGTACCACAATTTATATTTACAGTACAAAAAAGTGTACGAGATGCAACTTCTACTCTAGATGGAAAATTTCACATACAATCTAGGTAGAAGCGTTGGAAGATATCTTAACACTGACAATAAAGTGCTCCATAATTCCTGTCCAGAAGGTGGACTGCAACAGCAAAAGAGATAATCGCCTGATCACACACTCAAATGAAATTAGTCTGGCAATACGAGTCCCTCTGCAACACTCACCTGTTCAGTATCTCAACAAAGAAACTGTGTTTAACAAAAAAAGTGTCCTATAATAAAACACAAGCTATGAACCATTAGCATAACAGTGCAGTTCTTAAGGCTCCCAATGCAAAAGTGAACAGAAATTTATCACAAGGGCCGCATTACTAAAATTACTAAACAGAGAACACTGAGGATAACATTCCTCATCCTCCATGTTTTGAGCCTGTGAACAATAAGAGACAGAATATTTGCTACTAGACTGCAGCAATAGCTAATTAGCGATTTTTGGCTCCGTACATTTATCAACCCAAAAACAGTTTGGGAAGCAATCTTGTACTCTGCGGGAAGCAGTTTCGCTGCTCTTCGATTGGCTGGGCTTTTCAGCCCGAGGCGACTTCCAAACTGCGCTTGCCTTATTAATTTATGGTTCGGATCCCACATACTGCCGCGACCACCAGTAAATCATACACACACACACACACATATATACACACACACACACACACACACACACACACACACACACACACACACACACACACACACACACACACACACACACACACATATACACACATATACACACATATACACACACACCTTTGTTTCTTACCTAATTAAGTTCAAACTCACACTATGGCCCACACTTATCAATGCAGAATGGGCTCGCACAAGTAGGACTCAAATGATCTGGTGCCACAGAAAGAAAGCCAGACTAAACACAGACACAAAAGCATAGGAGATCATTCGCATTACAGCCCTGCATGGGTTTGACTAGCACAGAAGTCAAAACTTCCTGAGTTGCATTTTGCAAATTCCAACACTGTACAAATTCAAGTACAGGATCTATAATAGGGAGAAAGCATAAAGGTAAATATTACCATTTTGAAAGTGCAACCAAGCAAGTGAAAGCTGTGTTACCACAAACTACAGAAGAATATAATATCACTGCAGGCAGCTTATATTTTTACAACTGCACACTGTACATACCTCTCACCTGCATGTTCTGTACAACAAGTGCAAGCACATGCATGCGCAATTAGCAACACCCAGTCCCAGACTTAGCAATGGAATGCTTGGTGACAGCCAATTGAAGCAATGACAGTAAATGCAGGCTGCCAACACCATATGTTCTATATGCCAAAAGCAGGGCACAGCCATAATTTGCCAAGTACATGATGAAGAAGAAACTCACACAGGGAAATGGGAAAGACAAGAAGCAGCATCTTTCCCAAACATGACCTCATCAGCATCTGGTGTTGCAGAACCTGCCTATACCTGCTCTGCTGAGAGGGACACTACTATAGTACATTAGTCAGAAATGTTAATGCTGCAAGACATGCTCATCCCTCTCTTCTCTGGCATGGTCTACACTGACGGTCATTCAACTAGAGCTCCTACTCAATTAATAAAACTGTACACTCTGGGATTAAAAGATATTTCTGTTCAGCGATAGCTGTCTAAGAATGCACCCTACCACCCTTAGCTGATAAGCTATTGCAGTGTTGCTTTACTCTACAGAGCTCACCAAATATCAGTGCTATCAAGTCTCAACATGTAAATAAACTAGCAATTATGCTTATTTATCAATGAAAATGACCAAATGCTTATTAGGCATTGCAACACCAAACTTCAACAAGGCTTTTCAAACACAGTGTGAGCTATAAACACCAAGCTTCATACGGGACACAATTCAAACGCTTTTCAAACACAGAATCCGTTATAAACTCTAACTTTAATTAACAACCTGTATGCCATCGCACAAAATGCAATTTACGATAACAGTTGGATAACATATCACATCAATCCTGTTCCTCTGTGTGTGTTACCAACTAAACTACTAGATATGCGCTTCTCTGGATGCTCAGGAGACGATGCCCACTTGCATTTACCAGAACAGAACAGTTTAGTATACTCCAAAGGCAGGTCTAGCCGAGAAACAGCTCCTGATTCCTCTGGCAAAGGGCCATCTGTCATTATACTACCAGTGCCATTAGGGTTGCTTGCTGCTGTATTCCCGCTCGCAGCCAGCCGGAAATAATGACATGAGCTCTTGAGCTCAATTCCGACTGGCTGGTAGCCCTGACGGCACTGATGTCATCACGCACGTGATGACGTCAGCTCCGACAGCGCGATTTTTTAAAAAAAAAAAAAAATGAAGCAAAAAAATTGGAAATGAAGGGGTGCCAATCGGGAATCTTGGCACCCCTTCATTTGGACCCCAAAACTCGGTAAATACAGAGTAATTTGGTATGGTTGGGAGGTCTGGCCAGGATGTTGGCAATATCAGTTGGGTTTGTATATTTAGTGCCATTGTGCTGTAACTCAGAGCAGATCTGAGTGTTGCCATTGAGATTCTTGACATAGCTATAGAATGCTTTGTGATTGTCTTCAGAATCAGTGGCGATTTTGTTTTCGTAACAAGCTTTGGAGGATTTTATCAGGGATCGCAGCTTCTTAATGAGGCTGACCAGGGAGCTCCTCCACTCATGGGATTTTACTCTCTTTTGCAACAGTTTCTTCCTTCTGTAGTACAGTTTGTTTATGGTGGGGGACCACCAGATTGGCTTCCTTTTTTTGGAGGATAGCATCTTGGTTCTGTTTGGGATAGCACGATCCATGCACTTATGTAAGTGCTTATAAAGTGCAATTGTGTAGGATTCAGTAGTAGTAACTGTATTGTCCATCTGCATGGGTGTCATGAAGTTCACCACTTCTGTCTTAAGAAGCATGAAGTTGGCTTTGGAGAAATTTTTTACCATGGTTTCCTTAATGGGGGTGGGGACAGAATGTGGATATCTAGGGTAATTAGCTTATAGTCGGATCGGACCAATGAGATGTTGACTTCAGGTGTGGAACACCGGTCACTCATGTTGGTAATGACTAGATCTAGGATATTGTTGCCCCTGGTGGGGGTGTGGATAAGTTGATCCAGGGCATTGGAGTTTATGAATTCCAGAAAGTGTTGAGCGAAGGAGTTGGTACAGGAGTAGCTTTCCCAGTTAATGGTGGGGTAATTGAAATCGTCCATTATTAGGGTGTTTGGTTGAACCCTAATATTTTCCAATTCATAAAGAAAAGAGGAGTGGGAATCCTGGGGCATGGTGGGTGATCTGTAGCAAGCTACAATTTGGATGGCAGTTTTGCCCAGAGTTAGTTGCACTTGGATAACCTCGGCTACATTATGCTGAGCAACTAGCCTGGAGGTGTGAATATCCTTAATGAATATGGACACACCTCTGCCTTTGGTGTTCCAGTCCAGGTTACATGGCCGAAAAGTGTGGTATGAGTTATAGCCTGGTAGTGAGAGCTCTTCCATGTCTCTCTTCATGTAGTCCGGAGAGGTACGTCTCAGGTCGTTCACACCAACATGGACAATGACAGAGTCATATTTGTACTTGTTGTGGAGTGACCTGAGTGCGTGGGTTATGTGGCAGATCCTGGCACCCGACAGGCAACTGTGACAGTAACCTTCTCCTTGTTTAGCCTTGTGAGTGGGACATCAGTGTGCCTGACTATATAGAGTCACATATGACTAGTGTGTTCATAGGTTCATAGGTTCATAGGTTAGTACTAAGCTAACTGCCCTTGCGAGCCATTTTAAGCCTAGCCAATTATCCCTTGTGAGACTCAAACCCCGTACCTTGTGTTTGTAAGGCAAACACCTTAACCATTAGGCCACCCCCCCAACCCCGACATGTAATGAATACTGCAACTGTGATAAGGAAGGACATAGTACAGTTGTGTTAGAGCGTACCATAACAGCAGATGTCCTACTTTTCACTGTTGGAGTATTCAATTCCTCCATTCTGCCCTCTTTTCTCTCTTTCTTCTAGCCAAGGGGTCTTTACCTTTCTTGCTGTATTTCTTTTCTCACCCCCCAAATGCACCTGTTTTTCCTTATCCCCTGGGGTTTGCTCTTGTTCTCCTGGGATACTTTATTATATTTATTTATTTTACATTTGTTAACCAGGCTAGTCTAGCTGGATATATTTCCATTTTCAGTAGAGGCCCGGGGAGAAAAGCTCCAGCAAAATAAAAAAATTAAAAATGTTGTTACATGGTAAATAAAAGGATTTAAAAAACTACAAGTAATAATAACATACTGAAGATATTTACACTTGAGAAAGCGACAATAAAAAATATAGCACAGTACGATTCATTAGGAATTTTACACATCAAAAGTAGAAAGATTTCAGCAGTATGTTGATTAGAGTTCAAACAGTAACAGCCTTGATTGCATGAATTAGCTTTAAAATGTTAGTAAGTTTATTTGGAAGAGGAAGTATCAGTGTTGGGTGCGTTATTTTGACTTATTGGCTGTGGTTAAGTGGCACACTTAGTCTGCGGGCTGTGTCTCATTTGGGTTGTGTTGGGGGGTGGAGGTTGCTTGCATTTCTACTTTGGAGGTCTCTGTTGCTTGAGCAGATTACTGAGAGCCTCCGTGAATGTTTTTGTGTTTCTATGTATGGATTTTGGTTGTGTAGATTTAGTGAGACTATATGATGAGAGTGGTGTGGTGCAAGTGTTTACCTTCTCTTGACTGTCAAGTTCAGTCTTGATTGGAGAGAGCTTTACCTCCAGTTTGGCTAGATAAGTGCATCTCTCACAGGTTGTAGTGTTGGGTGGTAGGAGGAGAGGGTTGTCTGTGTACATGAAGCAATTTCTACATTGCCCCAAGATGCCCAGATTCATCAGATAGACAGGAGAGAACACTGGGAGCTTGACCCTTGGACATGCCTGAATAAAAAACTATTTTCCTCTAGATAAGTGAGGAAAGTGAACACAAGAGCTGTTTTTCTCCAAGCAAGTGAGGAAAGTAAGTACCAAAACTTATTTCTTCTAGGTAATGAGGAAGGTTGAGTGCTGTAGTAATTAGTAGGTTATTTAGTGCTTGCAAGGTTTGAGTAAGTGCTGATCACAAATAAGCAAATTCAAGTGTTAAAACTTTTTTATTTATTTTTTTTATTTTTTTAATTGGAAATGAGGCAGATGGTTGTGGGGGGTGGGACTGTGTACCCGAATGCATGAATTCAGAGGGCAGACACTAGCCAGATTACATTTTGTTGGGCTTTATCCAGATTTCTTGCACTAAGAGGTTGATAGGTATGTTAAGTAGACTTACAACTTTTTAACTAAATTTCTCATGTAAATCACAGTTTTGGCACCGTTTTGTCTATGTGACATTTCTGATAAGAACTTTACTTAATATTATACTTACTTTCTGGTCTTAGTTTAGTTCTTAGTCTATTTCTGTTTATGTTTGGCTAAAATAACCTTTATTTATATTGGGGTTTATGTGATGTGATTATTGTGATATGTGCTGGGTTACTGAAATTGCTGTCTTTTTTTCCACAGTACAGTATTCAGTATAGTTCCCTTACAGAAATAGATTTCAGTTTGTATTTAGAGGAAACTTTGTGGGATTTGTCCATGTTGTACTCATCTGACCGTGCAACCAGTACTTGGTATTAATCTGGCTAGTGTTTGCCCTCTGAATTCATGCATTCGGGTACAAAGTCCCACCCCCCCCCCCCCACAACCATCTGCCTCATTTGCACTTTAAAAAAAGAAAAGAAAGAATAAATAAAAAAAATATGCCTCAGCCTATGGCTTGTGACTCATCAGCAACCTTGGCTTCAGGCAAGCTGTTGGCCCACTTACCTTCAGTTATTTTTAGGTCCCCTGGTGTGGTTTTAGTATCCAATTAGCAAGCAGACTTCAATGACAAAAAAGCAAAACCGAAGCTCATGGAAGCAAACTCAAACCTTTATTCACGGACAAGCACTTTCGTCTCAAGGTATTAAACATGAGACTTCATCAGATCAAAGAAACTCACTCCAAACAAATAAATATCCACTAAAATCACATGCCAATAATACATTGACATATTAACCAATTAAGTCAGAAACTAAAAAAATAAATACAACAGAAAATAAATCAGTTGATTTAACAATTAATAATATGTGGCACAGGCAGTTGGTTATGGAGTGCATTACACTGGATATAGTAACACTGGTGCCTCCACCCTTGGTCAGTCTGCTCTCCTTTTGAAAGGGGCACTGTGTCTGAGGACTCTGACTTGTCTTTATCAGATCATTTGGTTTCCTCTGATGATGAACAGATGCAGAAACCCAAATAGATGTTTTCTTTTCCCCTGCTTTGGTCCCAGCATTGGGGTTGTCTTCTAGAAAGCAAAGGCCTAAGGAAGAATTTAAGAAATTTATGATGTATTGTCTCTCCTGGCCTCCAGTCCCTTTTGTCTGATGACCCTGTTTTGAGCCCCCCAGTGATGTTTGCTTATTAGAAAACCATGTCTAATTTTTGACCAGTCATTGCCTGCAGAGCAAAAGGTCTGTGTTAAAGATATTGCTTCCAGTGTTTCTCATGTATCAAAACATGCTCTAAAAAGTACTTTGGGGTGACTGATACTTTTTATAGAAATGCAACATTGTCAGTAATGATTAGGAGATATGTTGTGTTACACTGCAAGAATTTCCCTGATGACTTAAAAAAGATATGAATGCTTCTCTTGAGTCTTATTGTATGTTTGGTACAGCGGCTAATCAGATCCTTAAATACTGAGATGTCAGATGTAATTTGATGCAAGGACTATTAAAAATATTTCATATTTCCTAGTTCTCCTCCTTTAAGCAAGGTAAGTTTCAGAGCCCTAAACAGAGGAAGTCCCAGCCAAACAAAATCCAAGGTAATAAAAGTAAACAGTAGGACAACACCTCTATCAAGTCTAAGAAGAAGGGTTCCGTTCCTAGAAAGGATACTGCCCCCTTCCAACTTATGACTATGCTGAGGTGCAACCCCCACCTTTATCAAGTCTCCCATCAGGTGCCTTGTCTCTCTAGTTAAGCGTCAGTGGTTTCTGACAAATGAACATATTTGGCCGGATTTCAGATGTCAGTGGAAAGATCTTCCTTTTTTGGTCATTGGGTTCCCCCTCATCTACTGGACCAGACATTATTCCCTTATATTCGACAGCAAATACTTGACGCTGAGTCTTATAACTGGTCCCTTCTTTGGAAAGAATGAGAGGTTTCTTTTCTAATGTTTTATTGGTTCACCAATAAGGGCAGTTGCAGATAACTATGTGGGACCTTTCTGTTTTGAATACTTTTGTCAAGCTCCCCAAATTCAAGATGCGTATCCTACAGGCAGTGCTTTCTCTGTTTCCAGACCACCACATCATAGTGACCCCGGCCTTGACAAATGCCTTTCTTTATATCTCATCATTTCAGGGGATACATGAGAGTTGTTATGTCTGGTTCGCAGTATCAGTTTTCTGTACTTGCCATTTGGAGAATCCACTGCAGCGCATGTGTTGACTGAATGCCTTGCACTGATAGTGGCCCACTGATGGGCTCCAGGAATTTACTTTTCTCACTACTTGGACAACTTCCTAATCTGTGTAGTGTGTCCATCCAGGTGTGAGGAATCATTAGAAAACATCTTGTCCTGACTCTCCCATCTAGGGTTCAAGTTGAATTCCTAAAGTCATGCTTGACACCTACTCAAAAACTCATCTTTCTTCAGTGCTTTAACAGCTTTCTGTTGTACCAGCTATTGTTTCAGGAATTCTCCCAGAGGAATGTCACGTTGGTGAGAGAATCTGTAGAGATTTTTGGACTGATGGCATCCATGATTGCCATTTTTACCCCCGCATCAGAAAAATTTAGTGGTATTTCTGAAATTGTTGGATACAGCACCTTCATTCCATGGGCTTCTAGTTGCCGGTGCTGCCCTTCATCAGACGAGAATTACAGTTGTACAGAAATGAGTTGATTGTCAATCTAGGACTTCCTTTATCCCCTCCAATGCCAGTACAATCTTTCCAGGCAGATTCATCAGACCTCACCTGTGAGCTGTCAGTTGAGTTATAAGTGCTAGCCACTTGAGGGCCGAAAGACACATGGAAGCAAGTCTGTGTCTAGGAGATGTTGTCAATATTTTACTCCTTGAAAGTCCCTCACTATCTTGGGACTCTGAGCCCTCTTCTTTGGTTATGGACATAACCACAGTAATATGGTACCGCAACAAACTGGGGGGTAGGAGATCTTGTCCACTGTGCCAATTGGTAACGATAACCTGGAGTGAACTTTTCAGTACTTTCTGTCTTTTTAGGCATCATGCATCCCATCAGAGCAGAATATTGAAGCAGACAGACAAGTGAAAGCAAAAGGCAGGGGTGGTAGAGGATCTAATCCGGATGTGGGGAGCACCTCTAATAGATCTGTTTGTCTCCTTTCAAAATAGATATTTGGAGAAATTCTGTTCCAGACATCCTTGCAGCCATGCTTGGAGGACGGCATTTTCTTTCCCTGGGATGGAAATGGTCCTGCATTCATTTCCACTGATTCAGAAGATACTTGACACAACATCATTTTGGTGACCCCCCCCCCCCCATGCACACACTGGCACAGGCAGGCTTGGTTTTCATTGTTTATGGTATTGGCCAAGGATAATTACCACATATTTCCACACATGCTGGACCTGCTCACACAGTCTAAGGGGCAACTGGTGCACTCTGATTTGGAAAAACATCTATTGACAGCCAGGACAATTCTATCTTGACTCTGTTATAGGCACTTGTTTCTTGACAATGTGCAGCAGATGTTAAAAGAGGACAGAAAACCTGCTATTAGAAGAGCTTATGTTTACAAACGGATGAGTTTTTTCTAAGTGGTGCCTAGATAGAAACAGAAGGTCCATTGTGGTTAATATCTTTCATGAAATATTGGTGTGAGCTACTTCAAGGTGGTTTAGCGTATGCGCCCATTACTTGTCTGCCAGTGGATCCCCCTCTTTCTTTCTTTCCTTCCTGGTAAAACAGTTCATAAAAGGAGTATTGTATGTGAGACTCCCTCACAAGCAAATTCCTCCTTTATGGGATCTCAAGTACGTTCGTGAAAAATTGACCATGCCACCTTTTGAACCAGCAGCTCATGCTGATCTTAAGTTTTTTAATGTGGAAAACTGTTTTGTTTATTCCTGTGACATTTGCAAGGTGAGTTTCTGAGCTGCAGCCTGTCATGGTGGGACAACCTTACCTGATTTTCCACAGGGATAGGGTTGTGTTATGCAGTTATTTTTTCAGGCTAAAAGTGGTTTCAGTCTTCATTTTTTGTCAGTCTTTTTATCTCCCTGCATTCTTTCTGGAAACTAATAAGGGATAGATGCTATTTTATTCATTGGATGTACATAGTCAGCTCAGGTACTACTTTGACAGAAAGGAAGCTGGAAGGCTTTTAATTTTCTTTTCTTGGTCTTCTGTCTTTACATTCTTGATCCATTACAGGGTCCCAAGGACTACTGGACCCTTAAACTTCTTCCTACCAGGTTGGGTAATCTTTGGCAATCTGCTCATATGCCAATAAGGCAATGTGTTTGTTAAACATAGTACAGTTGTACAAGTTCCACTTACCTGTAACAGTTGATGTTCGTCGAACACACTGCCTTACTGGCATTACCCTCCCACCATCCTCCTTTTGTTGGATGTATATAGTTGGTTGTTGAAGCTGTTGTGTTTTGTTCAGCAACTTTTGTTGTTGTTGTGTGGTGTTTTGTATGGAACTGTAGGTGTTCGCAAAACTTAAGTTTTCATCTGCTCTTCCTATTAGACCGTAGAAAACTGAAAGGGTCCTGTTTGTGACTTCATATGTTATATCCAAGGGCTATTTGCTTTTGTGGTACATGCCTCTGTGCAGTGAATAACTACACAAATGTCCTGTCCAATCAAATGGGCATCTCCATCCCTCCCTGTCAGGACCTCAGACTCCCCAGCCACTAATTGAACCCGAATGGCCTGGGCATAGTTGGGGCTTTCTCCCTCTATGTTATGGCACTGGCTGGATCTGTATGGTGGTTAGCTGGCAAGTTCAGTTCAGGCTGCAGACAAACTACCTTCTCAATAACCTTCCCAAGGAAGGATAAGTTAAACATGGAGTACTAATTATCAAGACAAAGTCCAGAAAAGGTGTCCTGAGGGTAGAAAAATTAAGTCCTCCTTTAAAAAAAAAGATGGAAAATTGCTTGATCTCAGGGAGGAGTCCAGCGTTTATTAAGCAGCTGGACTCTGCACATCCAGGTAGGACATAACCAGTCTGGAAGGACATAAACTTTGACTGCTAATTGTTGGATGCATAATTGAAGTCACGGCAATGAGCTTATCCTAACACAAAAATAAAAACTCATTCCAAGTAATGCAAAAATGTTCTAAAATCTCATTAGACTTGCCACCAATGACTACAGCAAATGCTGATCTTACAATGACAACCTGGTCTGTGATAATAATAATAAAAAAATGTTAAGCAGTGGATTCACACACGGAGGTCTGGTGGGTACTGACTGTCACCCAGAAGAGCATGGCTTATAGAGAGGATGTGCGATGAGCTTTGTGGAATGAAACACTGCCTTTCTGCAGGAAGTTTAAGAACTGTATGTATTTGTTTACATTTGTTCAGTGGGATTATCCACCTTGCATATCTCATATTTCAGTGGAGTCCTGTGGGGATTACTTCAAGATAAATCAACCACAAGGTTGCAGGTTAAGTAGACATTGTACAGCTAATATAGATGAAAAACGAATGAAAATGGAAAATGATGATGATAAATGTAATGTTCATCCAGGTTGTCTGTCAGCCCAAAGGCCATTTTGTCTGCTGTCAGTGCTCCAAACATCAACAAACATGACTCAAGAGTGCTTTGCTCAAAATCACACGGTGACTAATGGTGCAATTGGAGAAAGAAGGTTCAAGGGATAGGGCCAACAACTCAGAAATGGAAGATACTGACTTACAGTCAGAAGAAAACACATCTGGTGTACTAACAGTGGTCTCTAAAAGGAGACAATCAAGAATTAGGAAAAAAGCAACTAAGCCTTAAATAACTTATATCCTAGCATTTCTTCAGCTCATGATCAGGGATTTTAATATAAGGGAGTTCCCGAAAAAAAGTGGACCAGGAGCTGTCTGACAGTACCACCAATTAGTCCATCTAAGGACCTAAACCTACATAATATTAACAGAACCCATTGTCAGCATAGACATCTTTCCTAAAGAATCTCCTACCTATAGAATAAGCTACTACTCCATATCAAGTAAAGTAGCTCTCTAACTGTCCTTAAAGCCCAGAAATGAATGCGGATCTGTAAATTATCCCATGGCTGTGTCCACATAGGCCCTTAAGAAAGTGAAGTAAGGGGTGGGAATTGCACTAGCTAGGCTTCCAAGGATTTACTAGATCAATTGCTTGGTATAAACCTATGAATTTGCAAACCAGTGACATCTAGGATTGCTTTCACTCTCAATCTCATTGTCCTTCTAGCTCTGTGGTAACTCCTAATTCAGTTTACCATTCACTTCTTTTGTTTCATATCTACATCTCTGAGTAAGTGTGGCTTGCCATTGTAAAAGATGATGGATTTTACCCTTGTGATATCTTTCTTCCATTTTCTGTCTTACGTGTCCCTCCTCCTGTCCAAGTCCCACCACCAATGCTGCCACTGTTCACTGTTGGCATTGTCACTACCCGAGTCTGCCACACAGTGCCTGATGTAGTTCTAAATAATGCTGTCACTTACATGGTGTAACTTACTGCACCCTGTCTTTTAAGCTGTTCCACACTTTACTATGCCATGACCTATTTTCTTGGTTCACACCTTTCTGGATGACTCTACCCTGACCTTTCATGCTCACCGACACCTGACTAACGTGTTATATGCTGTCTTGTCCATGTTATGTCTTCAGTTGCTGGAGTCAGGTATACTGTCTTCCACTGCAGTTGTGATTCTGCTAATATTTTAGCTAGGGCCACAGGCTCAGAATGTGCCTTTGTAGGGTTAGCATGTCTGAAGTTGCCTTTCTTGATGGAGAAACTCAGGAACTGGATCTTTAATCCTTTGGGAAGGGAGCTCTTTAGACAGCCTGCTGAGGACCTGGTTGATGACCTCCTGAGGAAGAAATGGGCAAATCATCTTTGTTCTCCCTTATTCTTCTTATCCCCCTCCTCCTTTTAGGCTTGGTCAACCCCAAAACAGGAAGAGGACTCCTTGCTACCCAAGGAAGGCATTTAATTATCGCACATTCTTATCTTTGGCAGTGCTAGTTGAATCGCCCAAAAATTGATAACCCTGTTGGCTGCTCCATTACAATCCTGACTCTCTTCTGCAGCTGTCCTTGGGGTGGTGGTCGCTATGTTTGCTGTGGCTTTAAGAAGTTTAAGAAAGGATTGCTGGATTTTAGATGTGGTCATTCCCAGCCATATTCTAGACCTAATCAGTCTTCTTCTAGATAGATCTTTACTGCTGGATCTGTCCTTCTCGGTCAAACTCTTGGGAAAGGTTAAACTGCTGTTTAAAGGAACTGCAGAGGCTGCCCATCACTAGATGAGGGTTGTGAGCTCTACTTCTGGATCGTCATGATCTCAAAGTGTGTCCCATTCTAAGATATTGGGAACAAATAACTAGGGATGGAAAAATCAGAGAGCGGGATGAGGCCAAACAGAAGTTTGGACTACGGTTCAAAGAATGCCTTCCTTACCATAGACTGATTGACCTATAGGCAGCTCATCAGAAACTATACTCTGTGTCCATTGTAATTCAGGCTCTGAGGTCATAGAATAGACATTCAAATCAAACCATGTATCTAAAGACTTCTTGAATGATTCTAGTGACTTTTTTCTTTGTAATGGCAGTCTTTTCTGTGATCTCACAATACTTTGTGTGATAGACATTGATCTAAAAGTGTCACAACTACCAAAAGTCTTTAAAATAATAAACAACCAAAATCCAGAATTCCACTCGGATTTTGGTTGTTTATTATTGATCTAAAAGTGGTTCTTGCATGTTACTATTTTAAAGGTAGAATTGGCCTCACAAGAAATTTGCCCTTGTTCCAGCAACTTAGTACTGAACAAAATCCAAGTTTCATCATCACAAAGTACATGATATGCCAGGTACAGTCTGCCATGAAACCAGTGATAACTAATCGGAAATAAGTTTATCTAAACATTTCTGATATGTGATTGCCCTGCACTTCATAATTATTTTAGTAAAATTTCTTTGAACATTTTCTAATATGGAGAGGACACCTCTTGAAAATGAACAAAATAGTGACTTAGATTCAATTGTAGGTTTAATATACATTGTAAATTATTTCAGTAGGACTGCAATAGATGGTTGAAAATTTCCTCAGAAGGAGGCCCATGACATGCGTAGTCATTGTCTTAACAGCACGTGCATTTGTTTTAAATGTTAAGTTAGTACTTATATAAACACCAGCGTATCTGTATTCAGTTACTTTTGTATAACACAATTTCCCCAGTTGATTCCAATAACGAACAGCAACAATTAAGCTAAAAAGACCAAGGTCCACCAACAAGAACTCGTGCACGGGAGAATAATTAAAACCTTTATTCCAAACAATGGTTAAGCGCTTTCAACTAGGTATCCTAGTCTTCCTCAGAACCATTAAACAACATACCAAACTGGTTTATATAGCAAAAACAGTTCAAAAAAGGCGCCAAAACATTTAAAGATATAGTACAATAAACCACTCATAGAGTAATTTATACACGCTAATCAACACAAAACACAAAACTTATTGACATATCAAAACTTGTCATTAAAATATATATGTAAAACTCATAAAAATTTTTTGTATATAAACATGTGTGTAATACAACAACAAATAAAAACATTAGCCTAATATTCCTACCTTTCCATAATATAATGGTAAATGAATTGTTCCACTACCAACAATATCACAATAAGTGTAAATGCTCCGATATTACTGGGACAATACTAAAAATGGCTTTATACTAATAGATTCATTAAGTCCAGGTGCCCTGGTGGCATCCAACAAAATCTGCCACTTACTCTCTAATGCTGATAACTGCATTTTCCAATTACCTCCGAAAACAGAACTTTGTAAATGATCTATAATGGCAAAACGGAATAAGTGCTCCTCACCACACTCAAGTATGTGCCTATATAGAGCATTTTTGCTGTCTTTTCTCTGTATACGGTAATAATGTTCATAAATACGTTTCTTCAGATTCCTTTCCGTTTTGCCCACATAGTAAGCAGAACATGTCATGCACGTAGCCAGATAAACCACCTTAGCGGTATTACAATTCCCTGTCCTAAACTTAATATATGTATTGTTAGTGTCTCTTAAACGGATGTGTTTAGCCTCATTAATATGTTTACACTGCTTACATGTACCACATTTAGTGGTACCCCTAAAAATATCTTTTTTGTCGTTGTCCTTACTGGTGTTCTCCAATATTCTCTTCAAATTGGCTCCTGTCTTATAAACAACCCTTGGCAAAGGCCCCACTATATGATCCAGTTTAGAAGCTAAAATGATATCCCAATGTTGGCTTAAAATGTCCAGAATAAAGTGTGTATGAGGAGTGTAAGTTAAAACACAAGCTCTGCCAAAAGTTCTATTATCTTTTACTTCATTTTCCAAAGCAACAGTGTATTTGCCTAACAGGGGGGGGGATATTTGTTCCCCCATTCCTTATGCACATACTCAGTAACATCACAAACCAAATTGACTGGATAACCTCGATTCAAAAACAAGTTCTTAATAGTGTCTATTTCAGATCTCATGACACTTTCAGTAGACGACATCCTCGCCGGCATGGATGCATTGCCCCTTAACTATGTTTTTGAAGATGTGTGGTGGGTGGTTACTGGAAAAATACAAGTAGTCATTGGAAAATGTAGGTTTTCGGTAAAGCTTAGATGTAAATCCACTGGGGTCCAGACCAATTAAAACATCCAAATAAGATATATAATCATCACTAATGTTGTGAGTGAATTTTAAAAAAGCTGATGAGTTGTTGAGGAAGGTCATAAATTCATCCAACCTCTCGGCTGAAGCTTGCCACAAAATAAAGATGTCATCCAAATATCTTCCGTAGAATTTAATGTCCGCATAATAGTTGCTTTTGAATAATATCTCTTCCTCCCACTCTACCATCACTAGGTTTGCAAATATCGGGGCACATGAGGAGCCCATGGCAACCCCCTTAATTTGCTTGAAAAATTCCCCTTGAAATGTGATGTAATTATGTTCCAAGACCAATCCCATCATGTCACATAACAAACAAATCCTGTCCCAACTTAAACCTGAATATTTTCGTAAACTGTTGGAAAAATACTCCAATCCTAAGTTGTTGGGAATACAGGAAAAAAGGTCCACGACGTCTATGGTCACAAGGGTAAGGTTGGTTTGCCAATAGTCATGGGTTAACTTCCCTAAAAAGCTCCATGAATCCTTCAAAATTTGAGGGATGACCCCATAGATATGCTTAAGCTGGTGGTCAATCCATCTGCCTAAATTGAATGTTTTTGATCTGGACCCTGAAATAATCGGTCTAAAGGGTGGATTATCCACAGATTTGTGAATCTTAGGTATCCCGACTATTTTAGCAAGTACTGGATAGTCATTTTTCAAATAAGTGTATGTCTCGTTGGTAATCCTACTGTCAATAAGATATTCCTCAATGGCCAAATCAATTCGACGATGACCTATGTTGATCTGATTAAGAGAAACTGTCTCATAGACATCTGTCTGATGAAGAATATCATAAATCCTTGAGACATACACTTCAGTGGGAAAAAGAACAATCCCTCCACCCTTATCCGGTTTCATAATACGAACCTCCTTGTTCTTTGACATTTTATCTAGACAATTCTTCTCAACCCGAGTAAGGTTAGGCTGAAAATCGTGATAAAGATGTTGATTATTCCTAATATCCCTATGTAGTCTATACAAATCCTTGCATACCAGTTTTTCAAAATTAGCAATGCTAGGATGAGGTGTAGGTATAAAAGAACTTTTCTTCTTAACCAATTACCAACGAGACATACACTTATTTGAAAAATGACTATCCAGTACTTGCTAAAATAGTCGGGATACCTAAGATACCTAAGATTCACAAATCTGTGGATAATCCACCCTTTAGACCGATTATTTCAGGGTCCAGATCAAAAACATTCAATTTAGGCAGATGGATTGACCACCAGCTTAAGCATATCTATGGGGTCATCCCTCAAAGTTTGAAGGATTCATGGAGCTTTTTAGGGAAGTTAACCCATGACTATTGGCAAACCAACCTTACCCTTGTGACCATAGACGTTGTGGACCTTTTTTCCTGTATTCCCAACAACTTAGCATTGGAGTATTTTTCCAACAGTTTACGAAAATATTCAGGTTTAAGTTGGGACAGGATTTGTTTGTTATGTGACATGATGGGATTGGTCTTGGAACATAATTACATCACATTTCAAGAGGAATTTTTCAAGCAAATTAAGGGGGTTGCCATGGGCTCCTCATGTGCCCCGATATTTGCAAACCTAGTGATGGTAGAGTGGGAGGAAGAGATATTATTCAAAAGCAACTATTATGCGGACATTAAATTCTACGGAAGATATTTGGATGACATCTTTATTTTGTGGCAAGCTTCAGCCGAGAGGTTGGATGAATTTATGACCTTCCTCAACAACTCATCAGCTTTTTTAAAATTCACTCACAACATTAGTGATGATTATATATCTTATTTGGATGTTTTAATTGGTCTGGACCCCAGTGGATTTACATCTAAGCTTTACCGAAAACCTACATTTTCCAATGACTACTTGTATTTTTCCAGTAACCACCCACCACACATCTTCAAAAACATAGTTAAGGGGCAATGCATCCGCGCGGCGAGGATGTCGTCTACTGAAAGTGTCATGAGATCTGAAATAGACACTATTAAGAACTTGTTTTTGAATCGAGGTTATCCAGTCAATTTGGTTTGTGATGTTACTGAGTATGTGCATAAGGAATGGGGGAACAAATATCCCCCCCCCTGTTAGGCAAATACACTGTTGCTTTGGAAAATGAAGTAAAAGATAATAGAACTTTTGGCAGAGCTTGTGTTTTAACTTACACTCCTCATACACACTTTATTCTGGACATTTTAAGCCAACATTGGGATATCATTTTAGCTTCTAAACTGGATCATATAGTGGGGCCTTTGCCAAGGGTTGTTTATAAGACAGGAGCCAATTTGAAGAGAATATTGGAGAACACCAGTAAGGACAACGACAAAAAAGATATTTTTAGGGGTACCACTAAATGTGGTACATGTAAGCAGTGTAAACATATTAATGAGGCTAAACACATCCGTTTAAGAGACACTAACAATACATATATTAAGTTTAGGACAGGGAATTGTAATACCGCTAAGGTGGTTTATCTGGCTACGTGCATGACATGTTCTGCTTACTATGTGGGCAAAACAGAAAGGAATCTGAAGAAACGTATTTATGAACATTATTACCGTATACAGAGAAAAGACAGCAAAAATGCTCTATATAGGCACATACTTGAGTGTGGTGAGGAGCACTTATTCCGTTTTGCCATTATAGATCATTTACAAAGTTCTGTTTTCGGAGGTAATTGGAAAATGCAGTTATCAGCATTAGAGAGTAAGTGGCAGATTTTGTTGGATGCCACCAGGGCACCTGGACTTAATGAATCTATTAGTATAAAGCCATTTTTAGTATTGTCCCAGTAATATCGGAGCATTTACACTTATTGTGATATTGTTGGTAGTGGAACAATTCATTTACCATTATATTATGGAAAGGTAGGAATATTAGGCTAATGTTTTTATTTGTTGTTGTATTACACACATGTTTATATACAAAAAATTTTTATGAGTTTTACATATATATTTTAATGACAAGTTTTGATATGTCAATAAGTTTTGTGTTTTGTGTTGATTAGCGTGTATAAATTACTCTATGAGTGGTTTATTGTACTATATCTTTAAATGTTTTGGCGCCTTTTTTGAACTGTTTTTGCTATATAAACCAGTTTGGTATGTTGTTTAATGGTTCTGAGGAAGACTAGGATACCTAGTTGAAAGCGCTTAACCATTGTTTGGAATAAAGGTTTTTATTATTCTCCCGTGCACGAGTTCTTGTTGGTGGACCTTGGTCTTTTTATCTTAACAATTTCCCCAGTTGAAAAGTTGTTCTGGTCTGAAATTACCAAAATACATAGAGCTCTTTTAAGGATTGATATTAAGACCAATTTATTTAACTTTCAACACACATGAATTGAAATCTAAACAATCTGATTATGATAAAAAATCCTTTAATTTTATCAGCATATTTAGGTAGCTGAAAAGTGTAATTAATAGGAAAAAATGAAAATACCACGTTGACCAGTATAGGGCCTAAATCCTTGTGGGAATCCAGTGAACCAATTTGAAAAGTGACCATAAACTTTAACACGTTCACATCTATGTCTGTGCCAACACGTAATGTATTCAATAATGTAAGGATTTATCTTATGCTTTTACAAAGAAATAAATTATTACATGAAAGATGCTATCGTAAGTCTTTAAGTATGTAACCCTCACACTTAAGACCTTTGTCTAAGGCTTCACTAAGAGTTTTATAAAATCCAGTCAAATTGGAAAACAGTTTATCTTTTCCTTGTAAAACCATGTTGTTTAAGATCCGCAAGTACTAGTACATGCTCATGGATGTTTAGAAGTGATAATAAACAGATCTTAAAGCACTTATCCATAAGTGATGTCAGACTTACTGGATGATAGTAAAATTGTCAAAATATCTACTCTTATTTATCAGTACAATATTTGTCAGCTTTTATGAATTAGGAACAGTACTGGTCAATAATATATGAGATTAATAGATGTATCCATTGACCAGAAAGGTTATGAATGAAACAAATGGATATAAAGTCAGGGCCGATCCTGCTGTTCTTTTTAACCATAGCAGATTTCACCATATCATATATGATTAATGGATATGAAGTACAAGATTTCTCTGAAATTGGAATTTTACCAGAAACTATAGTATTTAATAAAACTAAAGAGGTAAAGCAGTAATATAAAACATGAGCCATTTCAGAATAATTGCAAAGAATTGTACCCTGATTAAGAATAGGACCAAGTCTACTGTTAGTCTTTTTGAGACTGCTGACATAACTGTAAAACTTTTTAAGCTCAGCATTCTTAGTCATTGAGTCTTCATACTCATTTTTCAATGTCTTAATTTGATTTTTCAATAATCTACAAAATGTATTTTATTCTTTAAGGAACTTTGTAATACTTCTTTTTTCCTTACTAATTTAGTTTCCTGTTCCACCATGGTAGAGAAATCCATTTTTGTACAGTTAATCTTAACTTTTTGCATGTATTTAATAGCTGTAATCTGTTACCCTCAAACAACTGCCAAGTTGCTGATGGTGCAGGTGAAGCTTCAGTGTTCTAATCTATGTAATAATTAATTTATTCCAAACCTAATTGATCACTAATCCTTGAACAGTCATAACTTACCACCATTTTAGAAATATTAGTATATGAATCTTCAGTAAATGCTTCTCAGACAGATGGCAAATTTTGGAGGTGTAATGGGAAAGAAAGTTGTACCTGGGACCATATGGTCTCGGAGTATAATTGGTTGCCAAACTTTAAAAATTCCATACAGAATACTCTGCCAGGAATACTGGCTGAGTAAATGAGTGTAACCTAGTAATTTTTTTGAGCTGGAATACAGAATCTTAATTGCCTAGACATAGTAAGGCCTTGTTTATTTATTATTTATTTATTTGACATTTGTTAACCGGGTTAATCTGACTAGGTAGCAGCTCTTTTTCAGCGGAGGCCCAAGGAGAAAACTCCAGGTAATACATGTGAGAAAAGTAATCAAATGACAGAGTAAACAAAAACATTTAGAGTTAACAAATATAACAAAGCAGAGAGAAAACACATGCTAGAACATGTACGGTGACTTAAAACATATTAGAGTTCAAAAGTTGCGTACAGTACTAAGAATAAAACTAAAAATGGTCACACACATGCAAAATAAAGTGAACAAATAAATTATAAATGTACACTATATACAGGAGATAATCACAAGGCACAGATCACTGTCCAAGTCTACAGTGCTGTAGGCTGTGAGAAAAACTAACTATTAGTAGATTTGTGAGAGAGACACATTAGAGATGGTTGCTGCAGGAGTATTCAAGGAATATAAGAGGAGGGGAAGATAGGGTTAAGTTGGGTAATTGCATAAACATGGTCATGATTTACGAAGAGTATCCTTTAGAGCTGTTTTAAAAGAGTTAGGGTTTGGGATCAGTATAACACTAAGTGGTAGTTTATTCCAGGTATTTACCACCGAATAGCTGTACAGGAATTTACCTGTGTTTTTGTTGGGTGCATAGACTTGCAAAAGATGCTGTTGAGAGTTATGGAGGGCATGGCTGGGAGTGTAGGGCTGGATGAGGGAAGAGAGAGGGGGGGCAGGAGGAGGGTTCATGTAAGACAGAATGAGTCATGAAAAGCTGGGGTAGTAGGATTTGGTAATGAAATTCCATCCACTGCAGCCTTTTCAAGGCTAGGCAGTGGCGAGACGGGTAGGGGTGGTTGGAGGCAAATCTTCCAATTTTATTATAGGTGAGTTCCAGTTTAGACAGAAGGTTGGATTGGAGGTGTGTAAGAATAGGGGGCTGCATAGAGTAGGGAGGGGAGTAGGAAAGCTTGTGCAAGGGAGAGCCTAGAAGCATTTGTGAGGAATTTTTTATGCTTGTATAGCAGGCCTAACTTATGATGAGTCTTTTTATTGCACTGCTGAATATGGAGATTGAACTTTAACTGGTCATCCATAATACTTCTAGAAGTTTTGTGTGAGGCTCAACAGAGTTGATAGTGTTGTTTAGGGAGGAGACAGTAAAGGTAGCTTTATAATGTTGGAGAAATTTAGGGAGGAATAGGAGAACTTTAGTTTTCTTAGGGTTAAGTAGAAGGTTGGAAGTTAGCCATTTTTCTATTGAGTGCAGAAGCTCTTGGGTGAGGGTGTGAAGATGGGCAATATTGTTAGAGCAGGAGGTGATTTTGGAATCATCAGCATATTGTATAAGTGGAGAGGAAGAGTGGAGGTCATTAATAAAGATAGTAAATAATAGGGGTCCAAGGATGGAGCCTCGGGTTACCCCTTTTTGTACAGGTAAGAAGGGAGAAAAGTTAGATTGCCATTCAACTGCTTGGAATCTATTGGAGAGGTAGCTGGATAACGAAGAAAGTGCAGAGTTGGAGACATTAAAGGTAGATAGTTTGGATAGAGGTAGTCTATGGGAAACAGTGTTGAAGCCTTTGGAGAGGTCCAGAAACAAACAGGAGACTAAGTTATTGTGAGGTTTAATTCTGGTGGCTGACAAAAAAGCAATTACTAGAAAATGAAAATCAAAGTAAAAAACAACCATATTTGAAGTAATGAATATTGTAACAAAGATAAAAGAACAAGACGTGAGATATTTTTAGAAAGAGTAGGAGTAAATTACATAGAAAAATGGGAATTGTGTGAATAGTGCATACAGAAAAATGTTTTGGAGGAGGAATGAGGTTTAAAAGAAGGCAGGAATTGTTCATTTATGTAATGCTGGTTTGATTATATTGCATAGAACAATACATGCAATGTACAATGTTTGTAAATGTGAACTTGTAAATATGGTTTGATTAGGAGGACCCTTCTTGATGGGTCAGGCACATATCCCTCCAATCTTCTGTTAGTTGAGTGGTTCTTACACAAACTGCTCCTGTTTCAATTTCCTTTATGCTGGGTAGATATATACTTTTAAATCACTTGGTTAACAATGCTGTTAGATCTGTGTTGTTGTTTTTATATTTGCTGAAAAGTGCTTTCTTCTGGAAAAGGAGTGTCAGGTTCTGGGAATGTGCACACTTGTGTAGCTACTGCAATGGCAGTACCTCATAGAAAGAGGGTTCGGGAACGTTATGGCTTTGCCAAATTATGTTTGCATAATAGTTTTCATGAGATAGGGGATGAAGTGTGATGGACAGTGAAGATGTACTCAATCATGGACCCGTGGAAGGTTCTGTTATCTAATATGTAAGAAAATATATGTTGTTTGTTAACACTGCTTCTTGTAAGTCTTCTTTAGCCTACCACAACAACAAATATTGATGCAGTAGTTCTGATAGCCTATTCCCGGTCCTTAGAAAGAGCAGACCGAGGCATGTGATACACTCTCATATTGCTTGGTTGCCCCTGCATTGTGATGGCCATGTATTGTGCTTTTTCCACATGTCTAACTGATTAAATAACTAGGCCAGAAGTCTGACGTCCACTTACACCTTTGTTCTAAATCACATACGTACATACATGCATATATATGAATTCCTTTAAGGAGAGTACCTCACACTGCTCTACTACTCTTCCATATGATGTGCTTATGTTATACTGCACAGTATTTGCTGTTTTGCAGGCTTTATTTTCTGCTTGTTTTCATATCAATCTTTTTTCTGTCTTTTTACAGGAAAGAGGTTAAATCAAGGAGAATAATGCTGGACACAGAAGTACTGGACACATCTGCAAAAAGTAGTCTTACATAAAGGATTTTGTTTTGCTGTGTTATTTGATGTAGAACCATGTAATATCAAGTGATCTGAAGCTCTACAGCTTATGAAAATTATTAATCTTGATAGTTTTGCAATAAATTTTGTGAAAGCCTCAAAAGACGTATGTATTTTAATTTGTTCATGAATTTTTTTTCAAACCAAGTGAGATGGTTTTAGTAGACTGTTTTCAGCCATCGGCTTAGTGGTCAAAAATGAATAACGCTTGAGATTGAACATGATATATAGTACAACAAAATCTTAGATAGTAGAGGAGAAAACAGTGTACACTGATGCAGGATGTAAAAGAAAGTTAAAACACGTTAAGCCACTAAGCTAGCACTAGACGTCTGATTACTTTGTAAAGTACCAGAAGGACATCAGACACAATTTGAAACTTAACATCTCTTGTAAAAAATACATCATGAAAAGGTCATGAGTGATGGGGGCAGTATTTTTAAACATTCTTGTCTTGAGCTTAGATTCAGAAATGCTTCATGCAGTTTTCTGAATGTATCTGGGTTTATTTATTTAAAGACAAATTGGCCAAAGGTCCTTTTTTAGCTACGATCTCGTTACAAGAGGAAAAAGAAAATTCAGTAAGATCAAAAATGATCATTAAAAAGAGAAAAATAACGTACCATAAAATCAAATAAAATTGGAAATAAAAGTATTGTAATTAAATTTAAACAGCAACTGTTTCAGTTTTCAGGCACTTTTTTCATTGTAAATCAGGTTTAAAACGGAGAGACCATAGCTTGAGTACTGCAGCCTAACTTCCATAAGTATGGGGTTGTGCCAAAAGAGGAGGGTAGACTGAGAAAACAGGTCATGCAAAACAAGTAGAGTAGGGGTAAATATGGTAAGGCTGCAAGGCAGGGATTTAGCAGGCATAACAAGACAGTACATGGAAGTTTGACTGAAGCAGCTCGGCAGTAGACATATAAAAGAAATAATTTAATCATCAAGGAAAATGTTGTAGAAGAGCAGGAGAACTTGGCAGGGTAAAGAGTAAGGCACGCTGAAGAAGAAGAGTAGGAGGGAGAGTGCAATTAAGTGGATATGGTATAAAGAAATGGCATAATGGCATTTGGGATGGAAAGGATCTAGGACTTACCTCATTCTGGGGAAATCTTCAGTAAAGGATTTGAGAGCCAGAGACCACATTAGTTTGGTCAGTCATTTGGAAAGGAGGAGGCAGATGTACCACAGTTAAGACAGGGTGTGGAACAGTATTAAGGAGGACCAATAAAGGACAGTAAAACATGGACGGTTATAATAAAATAATGGAGCCACAGGAACAGTACACAGGAGGATTGGAAAGGAACAGAAAGGGAGGGTGTGCGTTATTCAAGGAAGGAAGGAAGAGAAGGCAGTGAGGAAGAGAGGGTTGAGGAACAGAAAAGCACTGCAAAGGGTCAGAGCAGGCAGATGTGAGAGTTGGAAGTGGGTAGATAGGGCACATAACAGAGAGATAAAAAAGAAGCAGAAGAGGTATGAAGAAGTAAGCTTGTATCTAGAAGGGAAACCAAAGGAAGAGCCATGAGGTAGAGGTAGTCAAAGAGTTTAACCAGTCAGTGGTCAGATGAGTGAAGTATGGAGAAGCAAAGTCTAGACTATGCAGACAGGCTGTCAGTAGTAGGGGACGCAGTAATTACAGGCATCAGGTAAGGACACAGGAAAGAAAGGAATTTAGTGAAGGTGGAGGTAGTCCCAGATCTAACTCTCAGTAGGACAGGCTGTTGAGTGACCAAGCTGGTCCCTAAAGATGGAGACAGCTACATATAGTTGGCCATGTGGTAACTAATGACCTGACAGAATGGACCATAAAAGGAATGACAAAGGACCAAGGAGGCAATAGCTGTGTGCAAGGACATGGGCAGTACAGTATCACCCTCCGAGATTATACCAATATCAAGCATGAGGAAATAGAGAATAAGGCAATTAATGGATGGCTCAGGGAGTATGATAAGCCAGGGGATGCAGTAGCAAGATTAATATAGGATAGCCTGGGAGAACAAGGGAATGTTTAACATGGCAAGTTTCATCTCTGTCCCCAAGGAAATGTGGTGGTAAAACAGATGCTGGAAAGGCACATCAGAATGGTTGTCTCTCTCACCTGCGATAGAAAGTGTGTGTGTGTGGGGGGGGGGGGGGCTTTTCATGAAAAGCTGAACAAGGTAGGAAAGGTGAATGGTTTTTAGACTGAAGGAGGAGAAAGTAAAAGATGGTGTCAGATTGCCAGGGAAAGGGAGACACTAATAAAAGAAGATAACTGGCAGACATCAGAAAGGAATGTAATGATGATAAGGGCAAGGAAGAGGGGATGGGAGGAGTAGTAATATCACTTGAGATGAAGGGGAAGGTGGGAAAGGAAAAGGAACAGTAGGGTAATAGGTTGTTGGTGAAAGTATGAAGGTAGGTCTAGGGGGAATATTTCTGAGGAATAGATGGTGAATGAAAAGTATAGAAACAGGGGTACTAGAAAACAGGTCAGGGGATGTAAAAACTCATGACTACCATGGAAGGCAGAAATGGAGGTAACAAAGTGTGGGAGCCCAGGAAAGGGAGATTGAAATAAAAACAGTACTCAGAGTTCCAGAATTCTTGGAAAGAGTGCCTGAATTTGGAAGCACTAGTGCTAGATAGTGAGGCTGACTTCTTGTAAATAACATATAGGTAGACCAATAACAGGAACGCGGGGGGGGGCTGGTGGTATGTTATTCAGGAGAGACATGCTTGGTAAGGAGAGAGGAATGGGTTGTACATAGTAGTAGAGGTAAAAGATGTTACAGTGATGAGTAAGGAGAGAAAGACAGTGATGAGTTGTCAAGATAAGGTGAAAAGGGAAACAGTAACACGTTTCTTAGCAGTAAAATTAGTTGGAGAAGAGAGAGAGGTCTGTATATCAGGTCTATATTATGTAGTCGAAGTTTCAAAACTTTGAACCTCACATGAGCGAACTCATATGAGCAAAGTTCAAAACACCGGCTATATAATAAAATTAAAAAAATAAAAACCTTACCTTACTGCTCTGAGCAAGGGGGCAAGCCCCCCTGCATCCCCCCCCACTTAAATATACCAACTCCGAGAACGCACTTCATTGCAGAAAGGGAAAATTTCCCATTCTGCACGTGAAAAGCCATCGACTTTCACCTTCGACCTTTCCGATGTTCGATCATATGATGTCGACCATCTATGATTCGAACATCGAAACGGTCGCTCATCTAATATAGACCCTGTACATCAATACCTTGTATAGACTTATGTAAAGCAAGGAAGACTTGTAAAAGGCAGCTTGGAGATTTAATTAGGAAATGTACAAGGAATGAAAATGTTTGGACTGGATTGGGAAAACATTTTGGGAGGGGAAGTGTACATTTTGTAGGTTTTGCATATTCTCTTTACAACCACACGGTTTTCCTCCAACTTGCCAAAACTCGCTGCTTAGTGGCTATTCTAAATCATACCTACTAGTAATATTTACTGTTGCTCCTGTGGCCTGGGACATTGATGGAAATGATCAGCAAATATTGGCCCATTTACTCAGTTTTGCAGACAAATTAACAAAAATAAACTTTTGGATATGGTTATAAGTGGGGAGTTAGAGAGACTTGAGATTATTGTTGCTTAGAATTCTGAAAAGTTCAACAGTTTTATGTGGTTTTGTGGAAATGCACTGACAGTAGCATGGTATGAGAATTAACTGGACAGGGGATTAAAGCAACTCCGAGCAGGTACTTTAGGTGATTTTAAACCCAGGAAGTAAGAACTGGAAAGGTTGGCATAATGGTTAAGGTCTTAACCTCACATATAAAAGGTGCAGGGTTTGATTCTGGCATCTGATTATAATGGTTGGAGGTTGACGTAATGGTTAAGGTGTTTACCTCAATGACGAGAAGGATAGGGTTTGATTCTCAGCAAAGGAAATTGGCTAGGCTTAAAGTGGGCCACAAAGGAAATTACCCCAGAACCTCTTTGAGTTTATAATGCTGGATAAAAAAATGTTCTTGCTCTTTTTAGACACCACTCTCCCCACAACCATTAAGCCCATCCCCTCTGGTTCATTGGTTCATTTGGCCTGCACCTCCTGACATCCTAGGACACTGAATATATAAGATGAGACAAGGGGACTGTGATATGTCAGAAGATTTTACCAAGCTTCACGTTTTAAACAAGTTTCCCTCCCAGTAGCATGATTTGCTTGTCTGCAACACCTCCACAAGACAGTGTTATGTGTAGAGTACTTGATATGCCAAAGTAAACAAATAGTTTATACTATAAAACATAATAAGTCAGGCTTGGGTTTCACCTGAGTAGCTTGTCATACCATAAAGCATGTATTAAAGTACAAATTATCAGTTATTTTGAAGCTAGACATGCCCTTCCATAATTGGACATTTTCAGGTAGCTTGTCCCAGCTGGCCACAAAACTCTGTGTGAGAACTAGGAAGTGGTTCTGTTATTTCTTTTTAAATAAGTGTATAAGTCTCACTTCATTTAGATTATCATTTTTAATCCTAAATATTCCTAGAGAAACAAATCCCCTATGACCATATATACACAACCATGAATGAAGTTATTCTTCTACACATTCATTGAATCATTTAGAGTTTAATTATCTGCAATTTTTTTTGTAAGAAAAGTACAAAATGGTACACAATTCTATTTTTGGTCTACTTAGACTTTTATAAGTAAAGAGCTCATGCCATCTTGCCATTTTTGTTACAGTCTTTACAACTTCACTTGCTTGCTTAAAGAAGTCCAAGATTGAATCAAACCATATTCCCAAATTTTTGTGTTTGACACCTGATCTATTTTATTGCTGTTAATGCAGCTAGTAGAATCAGTTCAGCTATGGCCAAAGGTTTATGGTTATTTAATTCTTGGCTGCCCTGCCCATTCATACAAATTGTGTAATTATGTTTGAAGTGTTTTAACATTCTCAGTATTAGTTAAATATTTACCAAATGTAAGCTCGTAAGCATACTGACAATAGAAAACATTTGTTGGAATATTTATATTAAACAAATAAATGCAGAACAGGTATGGCCTTGGGATTGAGTCCTTAAGTACTAAACTGTACATTCTCTTACATTCCTCTAAACAGGACTTGCACGGGGCATGCCAGTTTCTGTTATGTAACCAAGAACTTATCAATTCGGCAAAACTATAAAGACAGTCGCGGTTTGCAAAGCTGATCAATTTTGCCTGATTTACTTTGCCAAATGCTGAGAAAATGTCAATAAAATTTGCATTTGTCTGTATATTTTCATCCAGGGCTCCAAATACATTGCTGTAAAAAGGTCTACTTTAGGACCTCGAAAGTTTAATAGCTCAAATGCATATGGATCGAACCATATGCATCAAACTATTAAACAATTGAAGTCCAAAAAAAAAAAAAATACACAAAAAAAATTTAAACTAGTGTAGGCAATCCCCCCCTGCACCCACCACACCCCCCACTACTTAAATATGCCAACTCCGAGATCGCACTACATTGAAGTAAACGGAAATCTCCACCTACAGAGATTTAAGTTTATATTTTCAGTGTGTTGCGCTTTCGGTGTACGCATGTTGAGAATATCGTATTCGATATTCTCGGACTTCGAGCACATAAAGTAGACCCCTATAAAAAACTGGAAACAAGTTATCAACCTCTACTTCATATATGCATTTGGTGTATGGTTACCATGCCCAAAGTGTTTAGCTCTCCTAGAAGATTGTCCAATACCAAACTTTCCATGACCTTTCCTGTATATGTTTGTGCTTTTTTGTGTATGCTTTTTACCCTCTACCTGCTGACCATCAAGCCTGTTTGTTCCGAGGGGTGAGAAATTTCTGGAGGGCTGGTATGCAAGCATTGGGGGTTTTGGTGCTGCTCTTTGCATCCCAGCAATGACAGCATATATTCTATGAATGGCCTAAACCCTCCCATTAGGTGGTCTCATGATCACCTGTGTCACCATAGGGGAGTGCCTATGCCCTTGTAGTATCCTGCATGCACTCATTTGCATGACTGACAGGTGCTACTATCTGGTTTATAGAAAACTACCTTGGCCATGTCATTCCTGTACTGTCCCCTCCCTTCATGACATGATCCTTGCCCTCCAGCAATGATCATGTCATGAACTGCAACTTGGACTGTCTGGGACCCTTCCCATGATGGACACACCCATCCTTCTAGTCTTTATCTTCAGGTGGCCAGGTCACTAATCAAACTGTTTCCCTGAACCATCTTTCGTAAGTCTGATTACAGATTAGTCAGCCTGTAGTTCTTTACCCAGTCTTTAGCACAGTTACCTGTTTAGATTGGCTTAATAACTACAACCTTCCAATCATCAGGATTATTTTCTAGTCTATAACTAGTGGTGTTAAATGTGCATTACAGGTTTTACCCAAGCCTCCTTAAGTGTCTTTAAATATGTTTATAAAACACTACAGACAACAAGCCTTGGCAAAATCTTATCCACCCAAAATTGTTACATCATCAGTTTTACTAACCTGTGGATCTCCTCATCATCTGTTTTAAGTTGTTTAAGTCTGATCCTATAGCTAAAGTTAAAACAGATGATGACAATTTCATCTGGGTCACTGACTTTCCTGTTGTCATTAACAAAGTCACTATCTAGATGTCTTGTTTCCTTGTCTGATGGCCTGAATATTCCTAACCAAATTTTTCTCATAGGTTCTCTAATCATGTAATGCTCCTTGCTTTAGCCAATCTAATTAACTTTGGTTTTAATGTCCTGTTTTTTGCCCAGTCTCCTGTACTTCATCAGTTTATTTTGGAGGATCATAAGCCACTTTGTCCTCTAACCCAGCTTTCCCTCACCTAATATTTGAAATGTGTTAGCCTTTGAGTGATTCCTTATCTTCTTGCATCCAGGCATGGTTGTTTTAAGCTTTCCTACATTTCACTTGGATTAATGTTTTCAAGTAATTCACCACATTTAATTTTGCTTAACCTTTCCAAGGCCTTATAGTTGGCAGTCACCCTCCATTTCTGTAGCAAGCCAAACCAATGTTCGGTATGCATGCATATCTGTAGTTTAGCCAAAGCAGTATAGTGATCCAAGCCAGCTAGTGAAAGTAGCAAGTAATGTGCTTTTGCCCTACTTGCTTTATATCATTATTTGTAAACACCTGTATTAAATTACCACTTAAATCATAGACAAGCATATATCATCAGAAAAGAAAACAAACCATATTAACATTTTCCCATATATATATATATATATATATATATATATATATATATATATATATACCTTATACATCACATATCTTTTCTATCCTTGTAACTATCAGTCCAACATTACATAAATTGCTGAATTACAGACTTCTTAGTAACAAGTAATGTTGATACTTTTTAGCAAGACTAGAAACACGCAAAATGTCCAGGATAATTCTTATCCATAACAAAGGAGCTAAGCATCTTCCTTAGAACATCAAACTCTCCATTATTATTGTCTCAAACCTGGTAGAGGTACATCTTCTATTACTATCCCATTTTAAAAGCTAAGGCCATAAATGCATTTTCTGAGTTGCTCCAAATCTGCAGTGGTAGATCTGGGTGTCCTGTAAATGCCAGTAAATAGACATGCACATCTGTTCTGCCCTATTTTTGATGGAGGTGTCCTTTTTATTAAACAAGAAACATCTTTATTAAATTATCACTTATGACATAGGCAATCATACATTTTTTATAATTGAAAACAAACCATATTGAAATAATTTTAGTTGCAAACATTATACATCACTTATAATCTATCCAGTCACTGTCAGTAAAATATTGCATAGCTCATTCAAATCCTGCCTTCTTTTAAACCTCATTTCTTATCTGCATGTGTTGTTCCCACAGCCTGTTCAACCCTATTAGTCAACTTCTGGTTTATTTTGACAAAATTTAAGCCAATAATTAAAGCTGTTTTGTTTTTAATTCACGGTAATGTCTTATCATCCTGATAACCAATTTGAAATAATCTTAAATCCAGGAGACCAGCTGGTAGAAGGGGGTTGGGTGGGATTATTGGTGGGGAGTTCAACTGAGGCTCCAACAAAATGGTCCAAATTGAACATTACAGTTCCAGCCACGGTCACAGTTCCCGTAACTTACACTGGTAACAGAACAGTATGGTTCATGTTAGCTGTGGCTAAGGACTCTGCAAAGACCGTACACATAAAGCAGCAGGACTGTAGTGGAACAGATTATGATCAGATGGTAGTTTCTAAATAAAGATGGGATGAAAACAGAGGGGCTAATTGAGTCATCTGCTTAGGGAAATAGGCATAAGAGAAAAGAAAAAAAAGGATATAAGGATTGCAGAACTGCCTTCCAGAAGTGCAAAGCCATGTACTGCCAGTCCAGACACTTTGGAAAAAAAAACTGATTTACATAAACAAAAAGCAAATTCTGAACTCTTGTTACACTTTTCAAGTGTATTTGCAGGGGTGTTCACCATTGGCACCCCCAACATAGGGGTCTGTGACTCTTCCAAAGATTACAGCCCAGGTCTTTGGAATTTTAATAGGCTGCAGGCTGATGGTATTGGAGGGTCACTGGGAGGGATATATAAAAGTTAGAAGGAGAGCAATGAAGTGCATCTAGAAGGCAACAAGGGTCATGAAGAACAGGTTACCAGCAGACATTAAGTAAGAGAAGAGTTATATATTTAGGCATTTATGAGAAAAGATGAATGTAGGGAGGGAAACTGTCACACTAGCTTGGAAAGAAAAAAAAACAATGGCTGCCAAAGAGAAGTTGAAAATTCTAAATGAATGTTTCACATCACTGTTTATCAAATATGCAAAAGGGAGGGAACCCATCTGGGAAGGTAGGACAGGGCCATGGGGAGATAGATGATATGCTGACTAAGAAAATAGGAAAAGAAGGGAGATGCAAGAGAATAGTAAGACAGAAACAGAAGACTTTAATTGAACATTCTAAAAAGTGCAGTGTGTGCCTTTTTTTAAAACTTTCCTGACAAAACTACTTAATAGCAGATCCCTTTGAGAATGGGAAGCATTGCACCTGCACTGGCCATCTGCGAAGGAATAGCAAAGATCAGCCCAGAAATTAACAGGCAAGGGTGTGCTAAACCATGAAAACCTTACCGAACTTAAACCTTCTAAGGTTTATTGGGTAGAATGAGCTGCTCAAAAAATTCCATCATGGATTCGCAGAGGTTGATCCTGTACAAGCACTCATACAATCCCAAGCATTTATTTTATTTGTATTCATTTTAAGCATTTCTATGACTGGCTCACGGAACAGGTAAATAATTGTAGCCTTATGCATACCGATCCATGTGAATTTCAACAGAGTCTTTAATTTAGCACTGCATCCCAGAAAAATGGGAGCAAATTGTACAACTGGATGAGTAGTTTGCTGGATAACATGGAGCAGAAGGCAGAGGAGATCTCTGAAGGTAAAAAGGTGACATGAAATGTTCTGCTGGGTCTGTCTTTAGTCCAGCTTTGTTTAATGATTCCCTTTCTGACCTCACACAGGGCACTGAAAACTGCATCAGTCTGTATATAGATGACATCAAGAGCAAGACTGAGAATGTAGTAAAAAAAAAAGAAAAAAGACTGGGACTGTGGCAACTGGCAGATGAACAAACTTGAGGAGACACCTAATGAACCTGGACACACGATCTAAAAAGTCACAGTTCCATTTCACCCCATCCAGATGTACAGGGCTGCACCCGCAGAATGAGAGTCCAAGTGCTGTACATGCAACAGAAGAGCCAGGATAAAGAATCTGGAACAGAAAAAGGACCTGGAAGTTATTAGGTAAAAAGGAAGCAGCCATGGGAAATCAAAAGCTGAGGGGGGTGTATCTAGGGGCGGGATCAGTACATAGGAGGATGAAAATGCCTTTTTATGAGGAATTGGTTAGGTCATGGATGGATTTACTGTGTGCCGTTCTGTACTTATAGGAAGTGACTGGTCATAGTACTTTAGAAGGTACAGTGCAAAATAATTAGGATCATGAGGGGACGAAAGGTGTTGCATGTCAACAGAAGTTGAGATAGCTTAACCTTTTTCATTAGAAAAGAGAAAAGATGGAGTAATAGGATATGGATACATAAGGCATTACATTGCAAGTGTGATGGTAGTACCCTGGTAAAGGACAGGGCAGGCAGAAGGATCATCAGCTCTGGCAAATGAAATCTAGCATGTCAGCAGTCAGGACTGTCACAATTAACTGACTGCTGGTAGATGCTAATGTGTTAATTTCCTTAGTCCTGTGATTTGTGATCATTCTGATTTAGTGTTACTTGTTTGTAACACTACTGGGAATGTGCATGACTGTGAGTCACTTTGTAGTGGAGCAACACAGCTCGGCTTATGTATGCTGCATGAGCCTTTATGAATTCTACTGTTTGTTTACAGTGTTGACAGAAATTGTAAGACATGCATCTGAAGTGTAACAGAAGGGTATCAGATGTACTGTTAGGCCCAAAAAGAGAGAGTCTTATTTTCATTGTTGCTGATTGTCACATGATGCCTGTGACTGATGAATTAAAGAAACACAGCTAAACTCAACTTTTATTGTAGTGTTTTTATAAAAGGACTTTACGTTATAAAATATTTCTGACAATTTGATATGTAAACAAAGTGATACGTCCAGTATGGTGCAAGTGGAGTTAGCAGCAGGAAAAAGATGCTCCATCAGTAAGAATATAAAAATGTAGATATTTCCACAAAATGCTAAGAAAAGAAATAGAAAAAGGAAAAGCACTTCTGAACAGTAAGAGAAGAAGAGGGAAATGGAGAATATATCCATAGTGAGCCAAATCAAGGAGGAAGATCTAGAAGTTATCCTGCTCACGAGTTACAAAGAAAAGCATAAACGGAATGTAAGGATAAACACTTATATGAAGTGTAATGATGAACAGCTTAAGGAAGTGACTGAGACTGTTGATAAACACTCCAATTTTATTCAAACCCTTGTAACTGAAAATGAAAAGTTGAAGAGTCAGGTTATAGTGGCAGAAGCTAGGATGGATTTAATGAATGTTGTGCTGGTCGATCTTACAGCTAGATCAATGTGTGCATAAGTGAAGTTCTGGAGGGAATTAGAGGAGAAAAACTGTCTGACCTTCATAAAGAAAAAAAATGATTGGAGTGGACTCAAAGGAAGAGGACAAAACCTGGAGAGGGCACATCAAACAGCATGGACACTGCAGAGAGGAAATGATCTGTACCAGACATCAGTGTACAGTTTGAAAATGCCAGTACCTTAATGCAGGTATTTTAAAACTCTTTTTAATCAGTTTGTTGTATTTTTTGGCTTTTTCTATATGCTTATTTTTAAATATTTTCTCAGGATGACTGATCTGATGTAGGTGCCCAAAAGCACTTTCAAATTGTACACCATCATTTGGTGACTTTTTGTTTGTTTATTTATTTGTAATTATTTACTGGGAAAGTCTGACTGGGTAATGCCCATTTCAGCGTTGGCCTGGGGAGAAAAGCTCCATTTGCTTACACTGCATTACACTAAGTTCAGTCAAACGCAAGAGTAGTTGCATTCCTGTTTACATTTATATACAAACGGTAGTTACATTTGTCATGTGTAGATCAAACTGCTGGTACAGAAGTGTGTGTTGAAAAGGTTTTTGCAAAGTGCTGTTTGAAATGTAACCACAGTGTTCCCTGCTGGAATAGAACAGAAATGTACATGCACTATTGTAACTGTTCAGATATATATATTTTAACAGTGGAAACTGGAATACAGGAGGTTAACTTCATAAAAATAGCTGAAATTAAATTACTTTATGGATACACAATAAAAGATGGTATCTTTCAGTTTTCATTGCAGCTATAGACACAGAGTCTGTGCTGAGAAGCTTTCTGTATTGTCTTTGGAGTGAACTAATTATAACCTTTGAAAGTATGAAGGAATGCAGTTGTTTTATGACTTCTAGCATCTGAGATTTCAACACACACTTCTGTACCAGCAGTTTGATATACACATGACATACAGATCTAATACATTTGTAACACAAGCATCTTATATATATATATATATGTTATGTTGATATTCACAAATGACATATAATTATTTAAAAAAACTCCAAATAGCTGTGCTGGCAGTATCTACCTTTGTCACAACATTTATACATTCTAATGTTTTACAGAGGTGGAAGTTACTAAAGAGAAAGCACATGTGCAACTTAGTGGATTGTACAGGTAGCAGTTATCTATAAAAATGTCATTTCTGTAAGAGGCTGAGAATATTATTTTAAGGAGAGTATTCAAAGACTGTTGTACACTGAGCACAAAGTTTGTTGTGTTCTAAAAATCAAACATTTTGTTATAGTTCTTTATTTTGCTCACTTATTTTGGCAGTATAAACATTGAAGTTAGATCTGCTTAAAACTGGTTGACTAAAAGAACAAATTAAGTGAAAGATACCAAATCCAAGTCATGACACATTCAAGCCAGTGATTGATTCCATGCAAATTAGGTGAAAGCTGGACATGTAATCTGATGAGAGGTTCATGCCAATCATAGCACTTTCCAATCTCAAGTTCCACCCCTAGTGATCCTAATTGTATATAAGTGAGCATCTCAATGGATTGTTACTGTACAGACAAGCGCTCATACATCATAATTAATAAAGGATTCAGACATAATTCACCCAGGCTAATGTTGCTTTATAGGGGAGCTAAATATTTGATAATATATTCAGTATGTTAATGTTCATGGAGGATGTGCAACTAAGAAAGAGACCAGTAATGTTGAAGAGTTTGGGGTTCAGAAAAAGCAGGGTCAAATGATCTTTGCTATTTGAGACTGAAGGAGCTAGAAATACCTAGAGGATTTGTTGACTTACTGAAGACCATCTTCCAGGGTTCCAAAGCACATGGTAAAGTAATGGCAAATTTGTTAGAACATTCCACACTAACAAGAGGTACAAGAAAGATATTCCCTTTATCCCCACTGTTGTTTTCAAGATATTTAGAGCCTTTGGCAATCGAAGTTTTATGGAATGCAAAGGTATAAGTGGAGAAGACAGTCTATAAGCAGGTAATATAAATTTGTGATAAATCCCATGAGACTTGTAGAATTTAATCAGAGTAAAACATGGAGACCTATCTGGCTACAACATTAAAATGTTAAGAACCAAAGCAATAGTGATAAACATACAAAATAAAAGCCCACAGATAGGTATTCAAGACAAAATTAGATGTTTGGGAATTTGGCTGAACAGGTCAAGTGAACAGTCTTATCAAGAGGTTTAAACAGAAAATCTTCAGAAGTGGAAACATCTAAATTTGAAGTTAGATTAGACGATGCAGATCTTGGATTAGAAGCGACATTCATTCAAACATTCAAGAAATTTGTTAAAGCCTTGAGCCCCAATAATTAACATATTATCCATGTAACTGTATATAGTATCATTGACCTAATACAGGTAGTGCACTCACCTTTGGTGCTGGAAGATCAGATGGCTTAGGATTTCTAGGCCCACCCCGGTGACAGAATTCATTTTATTCATTTTCTGTTAATGATTACTGCAGTGCAACATTACTGGTGCTGCAATCTTGAGTGATCCATCCGTTGGAAAATACATGAAACTGAGGTCTCACCTTTCTTCCTGATTTGGTGGTAGCTCAGGTTGATGTAAAAAAATCCCATGACACTTATGGAAAAGAGTAGGGGAATCTTCATGCTGCCTTGACCAAATTTCTCCTAGTCAGTACTAATGCAACCTATGGTGTCCCTGAAAAGAGGCAACTGGCTTATTTAAACCAACCCAGTCAATAAAAGAAAGAACAGATAGATAAATGGATAAATCACTGCATTAAAATGTACGCAAGTGCCAGCAGTGTTAGTCTTCTAGTCTTATATCTACAAATAGCATACGTGAACTTACTGAAGCCTAAAGTTTGGTAGGATGTACAGACCAAACAATTCAGTCACATAAATAAAAAGCCAGTCAGAAGCTTAACTACTGAACATTATCTGCTAACCTGCGATTTTGCAGCTGATAATCTATAAATTAGCTCAAGAACTGGGCCTTAGATGTCTACAGTTGATTTGAGAGATGGTACCTGGAGAGGATACAGATCAGGTTCAGAATAGCTTAGGTAGTGGTAGGTAGACCCCACTGCAAGTCAGCTGGATTTTGATAAGTGTAAGAGATGATTAGTGGCACGTCCAAAGAAAGATATTTGAACTGGTGTTCACCAGTTATTCCATAATGGTTAAGATCTTTGCCACCTAAGCACAAGGTACAAGGTTCATTCCTGACCTCCAGCCAATGCCTGTTTCAAGTTTGCATGTCCCCACCCCCCTGCTCTCTGGGGTACTTTCCACCTCCATAAAACATGCTGAGTAATTCCACCTCAAACTTGCCCAAAATCAAATAGTCATCTGTAGCAGCACAGACTCTAGATGTCTGTCAGGGGAAGAGTTGTATAGACGCAACTGCTTTAGGTAGCAACTGTGGTGTGCGGTATCCTCTGAGCAGGAGAACACACATCACAGACTGTACAGCATGTCAGGGCAAGCCACTCAGATTTAAAAACTGGTCAGGTAATCGGGTCACATTGACTAATGTTTCCAAAAATGGGCATGGGTATTTGCTGGTGATAAGTGGGTTGAGGACATGGTCTCCTCCAACCTACACTATTTGTATTACAATGACTTAGGCAACAGAAAGTAGTATGGGTTATTACCACACTTAAGGAGCATATAACAACAAAAATAACCAGAGATTCTGTAGATGTATTTAGGAAACTTAATGAAAATTTGTATAAAGCAGAGAAGTGGGGGGAAAAACACAAATGGAAATATTTATGGAAGACTTAAATATGCCAAGGTTATACGTAGCTAAGGCTCAATAATTAAGATAGGAGAGGATAAGATAAAAATGGTGATATGTAACCAATCTACAGGAATGTCTCAAGGAATAGATTGCATTCTGGTGGGGGTTTGGAAGCTAGGAGGGAAGAAATTCATAAAGATCTGGAAGGTTTTGTTTAACAGTGTTTCAAAAGGAGCGGAAGCACCAACATCCTTGAAAAAAGCGGTGGTGGCTGTAATACCTAAAGACGGTAAAGACCAATTAGATACAGCATCACACAGTTCCATTTCATTTTTAAATGTGGGTACTAATTCTGAATGGTCAAAGTAACACCTACCTTTACGTCACATAATTCTTGCCCACAGTGTCATTTTTATTTAAATTATTTTGTATATCCCCTTCCCCATCCTCTTTTTAGTTCCTATCACGAACAACACTCTCGTTCTTACCACCGGTAATGTAAGTTTTATTTTTTTTTTTTGCTGTAGCAATGATCCCTGTAAAAAAAAAAATGAAGGAGATTAATGACATTGCAGTAGGGCTGTGGAGCTCGAACTGAATGCAAGCTAACAGCCACCATTATTCTACAAAAAGTACCTAAAAATGATCAGTCTTTCTGATAGATGTACTGGCAATTTTGCATTATTAGTCATTCATCTTATTACAAGAATATGGTCTTAATTCAAGTGAATATCATCGAGTACTGCAGTTAATGTTTAATGTTTCCTTAGCGTAGTTGAACATTACACCTTCCTACTGGTGCAGCAAATTTGCACTTTAGTTGTACATCCCTTGTGTGAGAGAGACTACAAGAGAGTACAGAAAATGGAGAAAATTAAAAAAAATAGAACTGTGTGTGTTTGTGTAAGTGTGCATGAGAGTGCGAGTGAGATTGAATCATTATTTTACACAAGCTAAGCAGGGTTTTTGCTGTATGAGTGTAAAAATAAAAGAAACATTTAAAAAAGTGTGTATTTGTTTCTGAATATGTGTGAGTATATACATGCTTGTGTGAATGAGAGCAAAAGTCTGTGTGAGAGAGACAGAAAAGAGTGAGCATGATCAAGCAGTGACAGCAGCAGTATGCTTCATTTATAGAGTTATGACTCCTAACAGCTAGATCAGTTTCCAATGGAGTCTAAAAATTTTGCAAGACTTTGCATGGTGTCAAAATAGTTTTACAGCACTTTTTTATTTCATCTCTAGTCAGCATATTATTGCTGAAGCTTAGGCTTTGTAATGACAAGCATCTTATTTATCAAATATATTCAATGTCTTGTTCATGGCCATGAGAATTTTAAAATATATATCCTAAACAGTTATTTTCCAAAGTATATAACTACACTGACATCTGGCACAGTTGCATCTGTAGGTTTAGCTAACTTCTCCCACACAAAATATATCTTTGGACATTTACCTTGTTGGACATAACATCTTAAGTTTCTAAACTGATTCATTTAGGGCATGAAAAATATCAGATGACCCAGGTAGTGTGGCTGAGTAGCTCATTTTACTGATATTTATTTGTTTTTAAAGAACAAAGTTTATTGAGAGAACTATGTTATCTAGTACAATCGTATAGCATATTTAAGTAAAATGCTAAGGAAACAATGAAAATTACAAAAATGCAATTTTTAAAACTTGCAAAATTAAGCAAAAGAACTTAAAATGCAGAATAGTAAGTGCTTTTGTCTCATTACAGAGACTTCCTTGGCATTATTTGTACTTGATTACAAACTCCTTGTCATTGTGGTGGTAGAAATTATTAATATAAACCATGGGTACAACAAGATGGAAGTTATAACACCACTCTGGTAATCCAGAAGTAAATGACAGGTCTTTGGCAATGAAGCTGGTGACTTCTTTATATCTTTCTAACATAAAGAAGGATTTATATGATAACTGGTGCTTATTAAAAGGTTTTCCAACTATTTCACAGATAGTAGTGGACAAGACAAACTGTTTTTAAAAAAGGGAAAAATATTAACCTACTAGAATCTAAATATGCTCATCATTCTCAGGCCAAAATGCTTATATGCGGTAGGTATAATTATTGCAGTTACCTTTTAACAGACTGTTCAAATGTGAAATTAAGGGAGAAGTGTATAGAAAGCCAAAAATATATATGTGTAATATTGTGAATGTGATTTACTTTGCTGTCTGTATAAAATGTGAGGGTTTTTAGATTGGCTTGTGTATTATATATATAAAGTTATATATAATCTGAGTGTATTATATATAAAATTATCTGGATGTATTTTATATATATATATATATATATATATATATATCTAAGAAAGAAAGAGAGAGAGTTAGGTCTAAGGGCTGCACTAATGCTTTATATAACCACAAAACATTTTGTATGAATACAGAATTTAAATTCTGTGTGTTAGAGAGAATTGTTTCCTCCTTATGGAAAAGAAGTGAGAATGGCATGTTAGAATGGAGAGAACACTGGTGTCTGGTTAAGTTGCTTGTGATACGCCAGGGATGAATAATATGGACAATTTTCAGGTTTATTTAAAAAGGAAGGGGGTCCATTAAATTGTTAATGTATTTGATTGGCTGTTTGTAAATGATTTGTGAACTTAAAGTAAATTGTCAACAGTCCATCTAGCACTTTACAGTGAATAATCCCCATTTTAAATCAGTATATGGTCACCTAATCTCAGATTTTGTAATACTTAAACAGTTCATGCTAGACTATAATTTAAACTTGATCAGATATGCTCAAAACTTAACTATTTATAATACACAAGGGACAATTTGATTGTCTTTATTTGTTCAGAGTGTATTTAGTTGATGGAGATTTCCTTCTCCAACTTGCGTACAATTGGCTCCTTCACCATCCCTGATTTTAACCCATTTTTATTTGCCTTTCTCACTTTCATCATATCCCATACCTCGGTACTTGCATATTATCGCAACCATGCTTTCTCACTAGCCCGTTATTTGTATTTTTCGCAACCATGGATTTTCAGCAGCATATTATTTATACAATGGTACTAAGTAAGACTGTGTAAGATGTGAACAATCTTACAGCATTTTAAAAACATTTCTTGCTAGCCTGTTATGTGTATTTTCGCAAACACACTTTCTTGCCACCACTTTATTTGTATTATTTATTCCTTCCATGCTCCACAGTGTACGCAGGCTAATGGTAGAATAATCATGCAAACAAAATCCCTCTTTGCATATTATTAATCTGTTAAGTCATGAAATGAATATTCAAACGACGTATTACCACAGCCACGTTCATTTTGATATTGCGACCTTCTTTTTCTCCACACTCTACGTTCCCTGATCAAAATTAAAATCCACACAGTATATAATGGACTTGTCTTTAGTAAATCTGATCACTTGTTAAACAAAATCTCTCCTAGTGTAATACCTAAGAAAATCTTTGAGCCATACCCAACTTTCGTATACAAGGTTCTGCACTGTCTTTGTGTCTTCCCCCTAAACTATACCTTTAATAGTTAAAATGTTTTTAAAAAGCTGTAAGATTGTGTACATCTTACACAGTCTTACTTAGTACCATTATATAAATAACATGCTGCCAAAAATCCATGGTTGTGAAAATACAAATACTGGGCTAGCAAGAAAGCATGGTTGTGATAATACGCAAGTACCAATACCTCTTATTTCTTAACCAGAACATCACTTTTAGTGTCTTTAGTATTTTTTTAGATTCTAGTTCTGTAATTTCTTGCATCATTTTCACTACACCACTAACCTTATGCCTTTGTAGACTGTTCCATTTTTTAATTATAGCTTTCTTGATCAAAATACAAGCTGGCAGGGCCTTGTGGGGTTTTGAGCATTTTAGATTGCCCCACCCCAAAAGCATCATAGTTCTACTAAGACTTGTGTTATGACCTAGTATAATGGTTACAAATTTGTTCGTCTACTTTGTATTGTTGCAGATCTAAATCCCCAAAAAACATGTTCCTACATTTCATTTTCAGAGTTGTCACACCTACAGCACATCCTTGCTAATCTAGAGGGCATATAAAATATTTATATAAATATTTCTCTGAGATGATTCTAAATTTCCTGAATTTCTTTGCACATTTTGGGGTTAGCAAATCTGTTTTTATTTCTGTTCTAAAAGATTGATCCCCAGTTTCTGATTCCATTCCCATCTCCCTTTTGCACTATAATACTTTATATGTTCCATCAAAGACTCTACTGATGGGTTTAGCCATGACTACTTGATCAGAGCTAGCCTGTAATATAAAGTCTGCTATGCTAGGAGTGATTTTTGTCCCATTCAGCCTTTTGCAAGTCAACCTTCAGTTTACCAGATAAACCCATATATGTAAGTCTTTCTGATTCTTGAGGGCTACTAGCCTCAGTAGGAAACTGAGATGCCTCATAAAATCCTCCAAAGCTAGTTACGAAAATAAAATTGCCAAAGATTCCAAAGACAACCACAAAGCATTCTATAACTATGTCAAGAATCTAAATGGCAATGCTCAGATCTGCTCTGAGCTAAAACAGAATGGCATTAAATATACTAATCCGAAGGATATTGCCAATATCCTGGCAGATCGATTCAGTGCCAACTTCACCCCCCTCTCACCCCCTAAATGGCCCATCTCAATACTGGAAGATTGCCAAATTCCAGTAATAATGGCCACACAGGTACAAAACGCACTCTCTAAAGCCAAGAATACAGCATCCATGGGACCAGATGACATCCCGGGCTGTGTACTACATGAACTACAATATGAACTGGCACCTCACCTAAGTGTCATGTTTAATCATAGCCTCACCTCAGGTTTCGTGCCCACTGAGTGGTGCAGAGCTACAGTTATCCCAATCCACAGGGGGGGATCCACCTTGGATCCTGTAAACTACTGTCCCATCAGTCTGACAAGCCTTATCTGCAATGCCATGGAGCGTATTATCATGGAACTTATAAACAAAGACATTGGGAACCTTCAAACACTGGACCCCACCCAGTTTGGGTTTGTGAAGGGCAGATCTTGTCTCCTGAACCTGATTTACTTTTTTGAATCAGTCTCCAGAGCCATGGACAAGGGTAAGGTGGTCCACACAGCCTCTCTAGACCTTGCCAAGGCCTTTGACACCATCCCCCACTCTGGAATCATAGATAAACTTACTAAGTTGGGCATTAATCCCTATGTCACCCAATGGGTTGCTAAATGGCTTACTGATAGAACCCACACTGTAAAAGTAGCCGACTCCAAATCCAGCTCCAGACAAGTGACAAGTGGAGTACCTCAGGGTTCAGTCCTGGGGCCGCTCTTGTTTGGCATCTACTTCTCTGAAGTACAGGTCAACACTAAGGGACTCTGGCTAACAAAGTTTGCAGATGACTGCAAACTGGGAGCCATTATTGAATCCCCAAATGATGTGGATACTCTACAAAAGGCCTTTACAGAAACAGATGCTTGGTGCCAGAGCCATGGGCTCAAGCTCAATGCCAAGAAATGTATTGTTATCCCCTTTGGGAAAAAACATGTATCCATGAATTGCCATATAGGTGGCAGTACACTAAACACAGAAAGTGTGATAAGAGACTTAGGGACACAGGTGGACAGTGGTCTCACCTTCGATAACCACATCGCCACAACAGTTAGGAAATCCTTCTATGTGACACACCTCATCACGAAGGGCTTTTCATCCAGAAAAAAGGAGGTCATTGTCCCACTGTACTCATCCCTCATTAGACCCATTATAGAATACAACGCCCCATTTGGTATGTACCTCTCACGACATCTGCAACAACTGGAAAGGCCTCAGAAATACCTCACTAAAAGAATCACAGGCCTAAAGCAGATGCCCTACGCTGACTGCCTTAAAAAACTCCAGCTATACTCTGTCGCATATCATCTACTCAGAGGCGATCTCTGCTTAACATACAAGGCCATGTCAAACCCAGAGCTGTTGGACATGCTACACTTAAAGAAATCCCAATCCCTCAGAGCTACACGCTCCAGAGATCTAAACCTTGTCATCACAATAAACAAAACATGCTGGAGGGATAGGTTCCTGACCCAGAGACTCCCTGGACTCTGGAATAGATTGCCCATACATGTCAAGCAGAGTGCCTCTTTGGACCTCTTCAAGAGGAACCTTGATGATTGGATGGGAGAAAGGAAATTCACCCCAGGGATCACGTCAGTCGCCCTGCTAGACAGGGGTCCAGGAAAGTAAATAATGTGGGAAGAAATAGCCAGGGAATTGTTATGGCTAGGCTTGTATAGGCCCTAGGGCTGATAGCCTAGTACCAACCTATGAAATATTTGTTTAGCTTCTGCTCAGGGTGTAGTCATCTCCTTAAACTATCTACTGCCAGTATTACATTTCTTACGGCCTCCATACAGATGTTATATTCTCATCTTTCCCCACCCCCTTTTTCTTGCAGATAGTATAGCCTATCGGTAGTATTCTTCTAGTCCAGTTTTTATACTTCCCTTGAGGTAAACAATCTTCCAAGTCTACCCATATTTCTATTTGTGTTCCTACATGGTTTTCATTTTGCTTCCACATTGTATTCCTTTTACAACTATATTTCTGATCCTGAACTAAGTATAATAATCTAGGTTGTGCTGCTTTAAAATAGTTCTTAGCTCAGGCACAACCATTCCCACCCCACCTTTTTGCTGTCTTACAATAATATACCATTTCAATTTGTATCATCAGCATTTCCTTTACCTTTTGTCCCTATATTTCATATATCTCCTCACTAATTAACTGTCCTGACATTTTATTAAATATTTCAAACCTGTTTACTTTAAAAATACATACACCACATCATGTAATGTAGTAGGCTCATAGGTAAGTACTAGGCTAGCTGTCCTTCAGGGTCATTTTAAACCTAGCCAACCTCCCTCAAAGGTGAGAATCAAAATCCTTTACCTTGTGTTTGTGAAGTAAACACCTTAACAATTATACCAATCCCCAACCTCCTTGTCAACTGAGACAGACAGGAATGAAATCTATAGTCTTCAGACAAATTATTTATTATACCACTGTCTCTTAATGGTTGCACTGAGGATTGAAGCAAGAACCTTGAGTATAAAACAGATGCGATAACCACTAACCACAGAAACCTCCACACCACTAATTCATTATATTTTTCACATCTTTTTTTCATATAAATCTCAGTACTCATTTGCAAACTGCTGCATGTATCCCCTCTCTTCATCCACTAAGAACTTCAGCAAAACAACTTTATATTTTTTCTTCCACACCCCTGAATGAAAAGAATACAGTATACAACTAAATATAAACATATGTTTATGACAGTAGCTAGGTATAAAACTTTATGAACAAGGAGTACATGTCATGTTAGAATTTGATCATGGTGGAATGCATTGTTTCTAACTATAAGATGAAAGGAGACGTTCAATTTATTTAAAAGGAGTTTAGAAATGTGGATGGTATCAAGGGTATTTGACCCAACATTGATAGGTAGCACATTAGCACATTCTTTGATAGCCTTATTAGGCTTAGATTTTGGTGTAAACACATTGCGTTGCGGTTGCACAATCTTGCCCTGTTCATTTACTACATTTTAGAATGTCTCTAACTCAGCTGCTATTTATTTTTCTAATTAATCTTTCTTTCTAATATTTAGAAACCTAACTTCCCATTTTGTGTTTTTATGTCTTCTCTGCATTATACATGTCCAGTGCAAAGTTCTGCGCTATGTTCATTATTTGTTCTTGCTTCTAAAAAAAAGTCTCTGATATTCTCATTTTCTGGCACATTTCATTCATCTCCAATAACGATGCAATGTCTTATTTTCCCCCAAAGAGATAAACTCTGGTCTATCTGTTAACAAAATCCATTGTTTTCTCTTTAATAAGTTCAAAAATTTCTCTCTAGTTTCTTGAACACTCTGTACTGTGTTCCACAACACTATCAAAATCACTCTCAAACTTTCACTTTTCTTTTATTCTCTTCCTTTCTGACTCTTCTTCTAAGTATGCTTTTTAGATTTTATTTGAATACTATCCATTAGAGACACCGATTTGAATAAAATGGTCTCACACATACATGGTCATTCAACATCTGACTCACCTCTTCTGTCTCTGGAATGTTTTGCACTACCCAATTAACCTTTTAGACCTTTACATACTTATTACTTTCTCATTTTCCCAAACAATGCATCACATTTTGAAATAAGTAAGACCAGTTAGTTTTCCTCTGCCCTTTATTACTTTGAAACTTTCTGAAAAAAAAAGAAATGTATCTCTGTTTTTAAGTTTATGCCTCACATGTGTGTATGAGACATTGCTCCTTACCCACCACTAATTGTCCATATTTCATCTTTTCTACAAATTTTTACATCTTATAATCCTTTCCTACTTTACTTCTCATGTTACAATTAAAATCAGCAGATACTATAATATCCATAAAAACAGCAGATACTGTAATATCCATAAAAAGCTGCGGTGGTGCAGCAGTAGCGTTGTCACCTCACAGCAAGAGGTTCTCCCGTTCGATTCTCATCTGGAGCGCCTTCTGTGTGGAGTCTGCATGTCCTCCCCACAGTCGAGTGGCATTCGAAAGACATGCGTAAATGGGCATGCCTTTGTTTGAAGGTTGGGTGTCGGGCTGGCACCTCGGCACCATAAAAATCGACTGCCAATCATTAGCGGACCGGAGTTCCACTGTGGCGACCCCTAACTGAGAAAAGCCGAAAGAAAAACAAGATACTATAATATTCATATTTACCAGTACATATTTTTCTTGTACTCGGGTAAGGCTGCTGTTTCTCTAAGTCTTGTATATGCATACACACCTTTCAGTCTAACAGGCTTTTTCCTAACTTTAATATTAGCTACTAACATTTATTTATTTATTTATTTATTTTATTTTACATTTGTTGACCGGGCTAGTCCAGCTGGATATATGTCCATTTTCAGTGGAGGCCCGGGGAGAAAAGCTCCAAAGGTTATAACAAGTAAGGGGAATACAGAAAAAATACATAGAAGATACACATATCAAAACAAAACAAATAATTGCAATACGCAATTTATAATATCATCCCGTAGTCAAAATAATACATAGTCATAAAATTTTTTTTTTTTTTTTTCCCATAGTATATATGAGATAAGTTGTATTTACAAGGATATTATGTCCATGGGGATCAGTCAGGATGTGTTATAGTGAGAGGGAAATATTGAGGTAGAGGAAAGGTGGAAGAAAGGTTAATCAGGATTGGTACAGGAGCAAAGCCAGTGTTTATTAAGATGGATTTTCAGTTGTTTTTAAAGAGTGGAAGAGTGGACAAAGCTGAGATATTAAGTGGAAGTTTGTTCCACATTTTGCCAACTGAGTTGGAAAAAAGACAATCTCCTGCAGCATTATTGGGTTTGGTACTATTAACTAGTAGTTTGTTTGAAGATCGTAGTTGTTTCAGATTGTTGTAGGGAGTAAGGAGGTTAGAGAGTATTGGTGTTTTGGATGGTTGATATAGAATGTTGTGAGCTATTGAGAGCTGTTGATAAGTAAGTTTGTTAGGAAGTTCAAGCCAGTTTAGTTGTTTTAAGTTCAGACAGTGGTGAGTTCTAAACTGCGATCCTGTGGCAAATCGAGCAATATTATGGTAAGATGAAGCAAGTTTCTTAAGGTTACATTTAGAGAGATTTGTGTAAATAGGGGAAGCATATAGAAGGGTAGAGAGGAGGTGAGATTGAGCTAAGGTGGTCCGGGCTTCAGGTGTAAGGAAGGATTTGATTCTGTAAAGGGATCCAATCGTTTTGTTAACTACTTTTATTGTGTTATTGATGTGACAGTCAAAATTAAGATTATTGTCAATAGTAATACCTAGTAGTTTTGTAAAAGAATCAGGAGTAATCTGAGTGTTGTCAGTGGAAGTAATAGAGAGGTTTAGGGAAGTAGTTTTGCGGGTAGGTGCAAACAGTAGTAATTTGGTTTTTTTGGGGTTAAGGAGTAGACAGCGGTCAGAGAACCACTTTTCAACAGTGGTAAAGGTTTCTTGGGTGAGAGGTTGAAGTTCTGTTTGAGAAGCAGCAGTACAGATTATAGTGGAATCGTCTGCATTCTTTCTGATTTTACAATTATGATGTCCAATATTGTAATCTCTCTATTTTTTATAAACATTAAACCCCCCTGAACATGATTCTTTTCCAGACATCCATCTTATGTAATTTCCCATAACTTTCAAAATGTTTCCCACTCTACTTTACCGATGCACCTTATATCCAATAAACATATTAGACTCCTCCTCTCTTTGTATTCCTGCACCACACAACATGAACTGCATTATCTGCTAAAACACTTTTTTTTGGGGGGCGGGGGTCCTTTATTTGTTCCACCTCTGTTCTTTTCCTTCATTTTTTTAAATTTTTCAGTCTAACAGGCTTTTTCCTAACTTTAATATTAGCTACTAACATTCTTTCTGATTTTACAATTATGATGTCCAATATTGTAATCTCTCTATTTTTTATAAACATTAAACCCCCCTGAACATGATTCTTTTCCAGACATACATCTTATGTAATTTCCCATAACTTTCAAAATGTTTCCCACTCTACTTTACCGATGCACCTTATATCCAATAAACATATTAGACTCCTCCTCTCTTTGTATTCCTGCACCACACAACATGAACTGCATTATCTGCTAAAACACTTTTTTTGGGCGGGTGGGGGTCCTTTATTTGTTCCACCTCTGTTCTTTTCCTTCATTTTTTTAATTTTTTTTAATATTTCAGACCCTTCCTTTTCTGTCATATATTCACAGCTCCCTGTAATTCCTCACTTTTCCCGCTTCAGAACTTAATAAATCAGATCAATTTCTCACCATTATAGCTGTTTTCTTCATGTAACAAATATTCCTCATGTTTATCAGTATCTTGTTCTACTTGATTAATACTATATTTCATATTTTCTACACTCATCACTATGACTCATTATTTTTACATTTTCCTTGACATTCACTTCATTTTTTATAATTCCTTTAAATATTTTCTTCAGAAAACACATGGTAATGTAACTATAAATTACCCCGAACATTTTACTTCCTGCAATTCACTTTAAAATTTTTAATCTAATGCCCTTTTTCCATTATTGCAAACAGTAAAGTTAATACAGTCATTAACAAATGTGTTAAATCAGCAGACAAAGAACATGCTTTAGGTTGTCCGCAATGTTTAATAAATCCCTTATTCACAGTTATAATCAACAATACTAGGTAAGTGCTGAATTTTCAAATGTTACAAGTAACAGAAACACAGAATTCTCATCCTTCACTTTTTAACTTCAAATACAGTTTGAAAATGGTCTTTAAAAATATAATATACTTGTTCTTGTGTAATGTCAAGTTACAATGGATGACCATTACTTTTCTTTTCACAGTCAGTTGCAAACATCTTAACAAGAGCAAAACTTTCAAATGTGAGTTCACAAAACATTTCAGTCTCAAAATGAATCACATCTCTGATATTATGGATCTTGACATCCAGTAGTTCAGTGAGGGAATCCCCAATGACATAGCTGTTATTTGGGGGGAGGGGTTACTTTTCATAGTCACTGCATTTTCTTCTGTACTTGCAAACCAATGTTTTTAACTCTGTAGTAACAGCCATGAATGGACATGCTGATGCAAATGTTTTGGGCTTCCCAGCATCCTCCTTGATATAGTACTGGTCAAGTCCATTGTGCTTATCCATACCCATAAATTAACAGGACTAATCTCCTTCTGAAATAAAATTATTGATGCCATTTGAATTCCAGCAATAAATCCAGTAATGGTAGATGCCGTTTCATTTTTTTTTTTGTCAAAGGAAAGCATTTATAGGTTCACAGGTATATACTAGGCTACTGGCCACTAAGGCCCATATAAGCATAGCCATGCAACCCAAATGTGACCCACAAATTTGACTTATGTAGGGGGCAATTTACTAACTGCAGCTGTCCCTCATTGTCCATTGTTACCTTTAAAGAACAGTATGGCTGTTTAAAAGTTGATTTTGATCACTCATAGACAATGAGAGGGGAGTTAAAAGAGTGTGTTGCCTAGGGCACCAAATTCTGCTGACAATGCTCTCCTGAAAGGTGGGGGGTATGGTATGTCTTGACCAGAGATGGATAATTTGGCAGGAAATAATGTGGATAATTAGGGCAGGAGTTCCACAGACGGTTCTAACAAAAAGAATTATTTGAAAAACAAACATTTACACACCGCTAAGTCTAAATTCAGTGGCAGGAGTTACTGATATATTGTATTGCTAGAAAAAGATTGATGAAACAGCTTTAGTTCTCTGTACTAAAAACCTAAGGCTATATTCAGCATGTCGTATTCCTGTGGTAGAGTTCAGTGATAGGTTGGCTAAGAAATAAATCAAGCTGAAGCAAAATGCATTATTGATATATATATATGTACAAGACTGCCAATATTTCTTACTCAGGAAATGTATGTGTCACGTGGGTTTTTCAGTAGTTTTTATAACCATGCCAAACTCAGAAAGGAAAACTGGTTATCTGATTTGAGCCAGACAGTGCAGAGAAATGAAGTTCTATCTGATAAATGTCAACAGATACAAGCTGTACTTTTTTTTGCTAAATGTTTGCACTAGTGACAGTAGTAAAAATATCAAAAGGTAGCACCTCATGTTAACAGACTGGAGTGAATGGGAGACAGGAAAGAAAAACAAGATACAAGAGAAAATATAATTTAGTCAAGGTAGAGTAAATAAAATCTAAAAACAAAACAATTTAATTTAAAAATAATGCACTTAGTTGTCTGAAATCAGCACAGTGCATAAAGGGGGGCTACCAAGGAGAAAAGAAATCTTAAACAAATTTATTTGAGGAACTAGAGACAACTAGCCAACACAACAAGGTATTCTAGGAAATGTTTTGAGAACATGTAATGCATAACTGCAGGCTGTTTCCAGAAGGAATACCAAGATGATATTGAACTTACCTTTTTTGTTGGTAACAGAAGATTGGAAGTCTAGAGGATGACAAGAAACATGGTACAGAATTGCAATGAAATTCAAGACTAAATAACTTCACAATATACCTCTTGGAAGAGGAAGAATGGAAAAGAGGAATATGCTACTGAAGTTTTAAAATCTCAATACCAAATGTGCTGCAAATAATAACTTACTATAAAACAGATTGAGAAATAGGATATGTTTTAAAACAGGAAAAATATAATTATACAAAAAGTTTAAAGTCTGGTATAATCAAGCAGCACAAATACAGGGTGACTTCTCAGTTTGGTTCTTAAGTAACTAGAGTGCCATTATTTCAAGTTTCCTTCTTGAAAATTCCTTGCTGTGAAAATTCCACATTGTTATGAAGAGAAAGTGGCTTGTGAGAAATCATCTTGCTAAAGTATGTGAATTTACCTAACAGTGTTTCTCATCATGAATTAAGGCAAATGACAGTCCATTTTTTTTCTGTCCAATTGAAAATATCCGTGACAAGCATAATATCTCTCAGAGGGCAAACACCAAAAATATGAGACAGGAATTTTTGTAAATAAGGCAAAGAGTGTAAGAAATGTCGACCAGAAAATGGTCATCACATATCCTCTAAAATGTACAAATCAGCCATCCCATGCAGGGCTAAAACCATTGTCTGTGTAAAACCTGGTGATGGTACTGTAAATGCTAATGAATTTAACATAGTTAACTGTCATCTGACATGAGCTTCTTACCTACAAAGAAATTCCTACCTCTGATGGCCTTTTAGTCAGCCAGGATGGTCAGAGAGTTTCATATACTTTCAGCATAGTCCATTCAATTGGTCTGACTTTGTTGTCTTCATTTGATCTTCAACCTGTGGGACAGGTTACCAACATCAGTGCAGAGCCGGCCATATCTAAGCTATAGTTCATCCCCTGCCCATAATGCCCCTGTCTCCCTCACTACCTCAGATCTTGTTTGCCACTATTCCAGCTACAAGCGAGTCATCCGAGTACCTTCTTTATTGCGAGTTTTACTAATTTTTGGGAAATCTTTGTACCCCAGGTACTGTTAATTTTTTTTAATTATAGTTTCTGAACTTTCCCTACCATTTGCGTTCTTGGTAGAGAACAATTTGTATATCTTTAATTCCCTTTCCAGTCTTTCCTATCATGGCTGATAAATCTGATAAGTCTGATAAGGGTGCTGGATTTAAGAAGTGTTCTGGGTGTGGGCATAAACTCCCACCCTCGGATGGTCACACGCAGTGTGTAGTGTGTTTAGGTGTCCCTCACCTAGACACTGGATGCTCTGTTTGTGCAGGGTTTCCTTCTTGTACCCTCTCAGACAGGTGCAACAAATTGATTTTAAAGGGTTTGTTGCCCATGTCTTTTGGTTTGGGCACAACAATTCAACCTCCTGTTAAGTAACCCAAGAGGAGGAGCAAGGCTGAGGACAAGAAAGTAGAGAGAGAGAAAGTCCAGAGGCAAGGACAGGCCCCTGGAGAAGCGGAGACATGCAGACTCTTCCCCTTCTGCTGGTGAACCTTCTCCCAAGATTAGGCCTAGGTTATCTTTGCCTCAGCCTAGGTTCTCTCCCGAGCCCCCGGATTCGGCCTTGCCCAGGCACCACTCCAGGCCTGTATCTGTGGCTTCCTCTGATGAGACAGTTCCTGCGGGCTCAGATCCAGTTGGGAGTCTTTCCTGCCCCCTCCCCACTTGGGAGTGGGGGGTGTCCATCCCTTTCCCGAGCCCCAGGGCTTTGAAACCTTCGGATGTCCGAGGTGCCATCATCAACATTTTTGGTTTTTCAACACTGACCATAGCCTTGAGTTCCTCAGCCCCCTTCTCTTAGGTGTTGGGGGGGGCTCTCAGAGTCACAGTCCCCTCGGCGCTGGATCCGAGAGTTTGGCATCAGCATAGATGGTTTCGGTCCCTTCCATTCCTCTTGGAGCTTCAGCGCCGAGCAGCTCAGCACCGACACCCCCATCAGCGCAGATGCAGTCGGGGGTTTCGCAGGCATTGAACTGCTTGGCACAGGTGCATGCAGCACCAATCCCCTGCTCCCCATTGGTGTTCAACATGGTGGAGAGGGTCCTCTCAACCTTGGTGTCGAGATCCTCAATGCCTCCCCCTCCGGATCCTTTTTTCTCCAGCTGGACTCTGGACCCATTGTCTCCAGTCCTCCACTTCAACAGCAGCCTGCCCCTACCCTCCAGGTTTCTCTCCCTGTGGAGCCCCAGGTTTCTGGTTCCTCCCCAGAATCTCCCCCCAAGAAAGTCCACCAAAAGCACATGTACAAGAGGAGGCACATTGACTCCACCCCTGAGTCTGTCACTGAAGACACTGACTGGGAGGAAGGTGAGGGCTCCCCCTGATGATATCTCCTTTGGAGATATCATGGAAATTCTGAATCAGAAGGGTAGATGGTTGGCCCCAAAGCCCAAGTCAGTGTTCTGGAAGTATTCGGCGTAGGCCTGTCTACTTCCTGGGTGACGCCCCATGCAGACCATTTGGTAGAACTCATTGCCTGCAGGGCATGGAAGGAACCAGACACAGTGGAACCAGTACCAAAGTGCCCTGATAAGGTTCTTAGCCCCACACAAGACAGGTTTTTTTGGCAGAAGAGGGTCCCTGCCTGTTGATGCCTTGGTGGTTGCAGCTGCCATGAAAAAGGAGCTTGCCCAGGAAAGCTCCCCTGTCCATCCACTTGACAGGGAGACTAAAACAATAGACTGGGGAAGCATGTTTATATGTCAGTGACCTCCTCTCTGAGGGTGCTGAATTACATGGCGCATGTTACTAGACTGCAGAGATTAGTCATCGATGAGTTTTCTGCAGCTACCCCGGAGTCCATGTCTGCAGAGGAGAAGATGATCTTCTCCTGTAGACTGGCCACTCTTAAAGCCATTTCTAACACCTCTGTGAGGCTCCTCTCCTATGCCACAGAAGGCGCAGCTAGAGCAGCTGGTTCAGGCATCGCTACTAGGCATCATACGTGGATGTGGCTTTGCGATTTCTCTGAGCCCTTCAAGGCATCCTTCACAAACACTCCCGTCGATGGATCTTCCCTCTATGGTCCATCCATGAAGGATACTTTAGCCCAGTACGAGAAGGATGGTAAGACCCTGTCTGCCATCGGAATCCACTCCAGGTATCAAAGAGGTAGTAAGAAGCTGTGGTTCCGGAAGTCCAGGGCCTTCCATCAAGATACACCGGCAGACTCTTCCCCTAGAGGCAGATCAAGGAATGATTCTTTAGATGCCACCCTAGAGGCAGGAGGGCTTCAAGGGAACAAAGGTGTCAGGACCCCCACCCAGATAGGCTCTTCCAGTGACCCTGAAGTGTTGCCCAGCTGTCCTACCCAGGAGGCAGTCGGGGGTCACTTTTCCCTGCATCCATCACCCTAGGAAGCCATCATGTCAGAGAATAATATCCAGGGGCTATCTGATACCCTTTCTTCACTCACCAAAGGCCCGAAAGATTCTCACGGATGTTCCAACCACTCACAGGGAGGCAGCTGAACTTGAAATTTCCAAGCTGCTCAACAAGCGAGTCATCCAGCTCATTCCTCCTGGACTATCCGGATCAGGCATCTACTCAAGGTCTTTCTCACCAACAACAGGATTCAGTCTCTTCTGGGCTAGGTGCATGTTCTTGAAATGCCTTTGCTATCAGCAGCCCAAATCCTTCAACCTCTGGGGTCTATGGCAGCAACCATTGTTATTTTACCTTTGGCAAGGCTACGCATGCTGGTTCTGTAATGGACCCTAGCAGTTCAGTGGTCACTTCTGGACCAGCCCCTGTCTCATTCCATTCTGCTGTCCAGAACTTGCAAGTCCTCCATACTGTGGTGGTTAAACACTCAGAATTTAGCAGAAGGTTGATCTTTCATGGCTCCTGCTTCTGTGGCCACAGTTACCACAGATGCCTCACTGCTCAGGTGAGGGGGCATTGGCTGGGATGGACTATTCAAGGGATGTGGTTAGTGATAGAGACCAATCTACACATCAGTGTTCTGGGGATGAGGGCAGTGCTTCTGAAGTTGCAGGCACTGCATTTATTTCTCCCCCGAGGAACAATTGCAGTACAGACAGACAACATGGCAGTGGTCTGGTATATCAACAAACAGGGAGGACCAGATTTTGCCCCCTCTGTCGAATGGCCATGAGATTGTGGGAATAGGTGATTTCTTCAGGCCCCCTTCTTATTGCAACACACATTCCGGGGAGTTCCAACATCCTAGTGGACAAACTCAGCAGGACCATTTTGTCTCCTCATGAGTGGTCTCTGAAACAATCAGTGGCAGACATGATCTTCCAGAAATGAGATCAACTGAGCTGCGATCTCTTCACCTCACCTTACAATGCCAAGTACAAGGAGTTTTTCACCCTGATTCCCCCCAGAGGAGGGACTCCCAGAGATGCTATAGTTCATGCTTGGCCCTCCAGTCTGCTGTATGCTTTCTCTCCCCTTCCTCTTGTGTCAGAATTCCTTCAGAAGGTACAGAGGTTGAGTTGCCACATAATCCTCATTGCCCCCTTCTGGCCTCATCAGGTTTGGTTTCCTCTCCTTTTGTCTCACAGTCCTCCTCGGATTCTGAATCTATGTCCAGATCTGATTTCCAATCTGAAGGGCGATTATCATTAGGATCTGGAGAGCCTGAAGCTCACAGCTTGGCTTCTGCAGTTTCAGTGATGGCTAGAGTTCCTGGGTTTTCATCTCCTGTAAAGCATATACTGCTTTTTGCTCACAAGTTATCCACCACAAAGATTTATGCTAGTAAATGGAAGAGGTCTTCCATTTGGGCATCCCACAATTCAGTGGATCTTTTACTACCTCTATTCCTTCGGTTTTATACTTTCTGGCTTGTATCTTCAACTAAGGTGCCAGTTTCTCTACAGTTGAAATCCAACTAGCTGCCATATCTCATTATCATATCAAACTAAAGTATTCTTCTTTGGGTGCTTCCAGATTGTGCAAGGCCTGTTTGAAAGGAACATTTCTTTTACGGCCTCCAGTTAAAGACCCTTTCCCTCCTTGGGACCTAATCTTTGTACTTCAAGTGCTGGTGTCATCTTCCTTTGAGCCCTCTGCAAGAGTGAATGTACAGTTTCTGTCATGGAAAATGGCTTTATTGGTAGCTCTTACTTCATCTAAGTGGCTTTCTGAACTACAAGTGCTTTGCATTCAACCTCATACCTTATTTTCACAAATATCGTGTTTCTCATAGGCCAAGTCCTTCCTTCATGCCCAAGGTCGCTTCAGAGAAGAATATTAATCAGGTCATTCATCTTCCTGTGTTCTTTTCAGAGTTTCAAAACAAAGGGGAATAACAATTACACATGCTTGATGTACATAGGCAGCTTCGTTTCTATCTAGATCAAACATAATTTTTCAGGAAGTTCAATCAGCTATTTATATCACATTCTAAGTCCAGATTGGAATAACCCATTTCCAAGGTAACCATTGCCAACTGGATTTCAAAATGTATTACTTTTATTTATGAAAAGCATGGTGTTACAGTGAAGGCACATTCTACCAGGGCTGTGTCTACTTCATCAGCCTTTTCCTCCAGGGTACTAGTTGGTGAGATATGCGCTGCAGCTACATGAGCTAGGTCTCACACCTTCATATCCCGTTACAAATTGAATATTTTATCTAGGAGCAGAGCTTCCTTTGGTTCCACCATGCTACGAAAACATCCTTCCTTAGGGCCACCCGGGGCTCAAGTAGCTGGGGACTCTGTCTCACAGGTTGAAGATCAAATGAAGATGACAACAATGTCAGGTAAAGAAGTTATGTACTCACCATAACGTTCCATCTGTATTGCTGTTCATTTGTCTTCAACCTTCCCCATTTCCATGAGTACTTGACTTGCCTGAGGAGGCCTTCTGTTCTCTCTATGCCTCCTTTTCTAGTGGTTGTTGACTGTCACCGTGTTTTTCTATGGGTTTGGGTCAGGAACCTATTTGTCAGGCAAACTTGATTTGAGGTAGTGAGGGAGAGAGGGGCATTATGGGTAGGGGAGGAGCTCAGTTTCAGCACCGTAGCTTGGATATGGCCTGCTCGGCACCGATGTCTGTGCCTATCCCACAGGTTGAAGACAAATGAAGAACAATCTAGATGGAACATTATGATGAGTACATAACTTCTTTTTCTTGCACATACATAACGTGATCATTTGCCACAAAAAGATTTTTCCCCAAAGATGAGTCAGAGTTAAACTGATTCATTTCATCAAGCCGGACTCGTATCAAATATGTTGACTTTTAACAAAATATGTGAATTTTGAATTCTTCTTGAATCTGAAAAATAATTTTAGGTGAAGTTCAAAGGACTGTTTTAGATGGGAAGGAAAGGGTACACACACACACACACCTTGTATACCTCCTTACATACAAAAAAAGTGTTCATATTCAGCCAAGGAATTTCCTTACCTGGGAATGTCTTTAATAGATAAATCTGAAGTTGTGCTCCCAGGAAACAACACCTGTATTAAAATTAGCCTTAATCAGATATGATGTTGCAGCAGTATACTCAATTAAGGCTGTCTAGCAGTTTTTCGTTTAATAAATTTACAATAATTAAGTTCTTCCTTTAGACTAGTTGAGAGATTATTCCATTTGGCATGGAAATTCTGCTAAAATGTCTGAGCTAGTGAAAAGGGGGATGTGTGAAATGAAACAGTATCCTCATTTTTGAGAATAGAGGGAGTAGGGTGTTGTTTTGAGTTTTCCATTTGTCTTTAAGGTAGCAATAGTACCTTTCCTATATGAGCTTATGGATAAAGGTGGACAGTAGCAGAGCAGCCCATGCTGTAATAGGAAGCTAGTTTGTCCTCTGTAAACTGCTACATTTCGTCTCTAAATGTTTCAATTTTTCTGTAGAGTGCTACAATTCTTCTGTGCAATGCTACAATTCATCTGTAGAGGGATACAATTTGTCTGTAGACTGCTAGAATTTTTGGGTAGAATGCTACAATTCTGTATAATGCTACAATTCATCTGTAGAGTGCTACAATTCTTGTCTAGTGTGCTACAATTTTACTGTAGGGTGCTAGAGAGAAGTAGGTAAACCTACTGATACTGTTGTGTCTTTTCAGTGATGTGGGTGTTACTTGAGGAACTTGGTACCTCTACAGGAACATCATACACTAATTGAGAAATTCATTAATTGCTAGGGTATTTCATGCTTAAGGAATGAGACAGTTGGTAATGATATAGGATTTTTTGATGTGACGCTGACCATGGCTTTTATCATCTATTTATGAATTTTGAAGGCAAATGTTGGCTCCAATATGAGGTCCAGTTATTTATACAGTGTGACTAATTTTATCTAATTATTTTCTAATTTATACATGGTTAACTGGGTAGTTAAAATTTACCCGGTGCAAACAGCATTATGGCTGTTTTGTTTGCATTTAGTGAATGTTTATTAGCTATGAACCTTTAAGAATTCTCATTGATGTCTTTTATTAGTTCATTTTGAATGAGTGCTGGGGAAAGGTCCAGTTTGATGAAGTGTTATAGAGTCTGTGTAGTGTGTCATATTTGCTGGGTTGGTAGCAGTGGTAATGTTGTTTGCATACAAAAAGAAAGAACAAGTCCTGTAGCTGAGCCCTGATGTATTCCTGTTGAAAATTTGCCTTCTTCCATGGTATTTTGATCAGTCTGAACCTTGAATGCTCTTTGGTAAACCAGTGGATGATGCTGTTACTAAAGCCAAACCCTTTTTATATGTTTGCAAGGATTTTGTGGTTTACACTTTCAAATGTGTAGGTAAGTTCAGTGAGTACCTATTGTGCAGTATTTCTCCACAGATGAGAAAACATTTTAGTTGCTGTGCAGATTTCTGTCAGAATATTGGGCACTAACCTAAGCCTCATGATGTGCATTTAACGGGTCTTTATTACATCGTCGAATGCACAAGAGTTTGAACGATGTAATATCGAACCGGGAAGTTCGAAATGCAAAACGTACGAACACAGAACAGCAAATTTTTTCCCCCAGGGAAAAAAATCGCTGTCCCAGTACAAAAAAAAAAAAAAACATGTACACTTTAAACTTATACTAATGGGGGGGGCTTCACCCCCCACCTCCCAATGTGGGGGGCTGTGCCCCCACACTCCCCTACTTAAATATACCAACTCTGAGATAGCACCACAGTGGAGGAAATAGCAAAGCCACAAAAACTGCCCACCGATTTTTTTTTTCCCGGGAAAAAAAAATCGGTGTTCCTCTGCTTTGCTATTTTCACATTTCGAACATATGTGTTCGATATTACAACGTACAAACTCCTGTGAGTTCGATATTGTAATATAGACCCACATTTAACAGGGGGTCATATTTATTGATGTACTCATTTGGTTAACGATATGTGATTCATTCAAACATTTTAGTAATTAGTCACAAAACACTGATGCAGGTCTGTGGTCTTCTGGACAACTAGGTAAGGGCTTTTTGGGGATATGCATTATTATGCTTGACCTGATGGGGTACAATTACTGTGGTAAGGGTCAAGTTAACAATTTGAACCACTAGTTTTAATATTATTTGTGCAACTAATCTAGGAAAATTGCTAAGGGTTATACCATTCTGGTTAGATTTTTTTCTCATTTTTCTAATAGTTCTCTGTTTTGTCTGTAATGTTTGGAAATAAAATGAAGGATGGATGAAGAGATTATAGGAAGGGTTGGGACTCTTAATAAGATGAGAAGGTTATGTTGCTACCACCAGTGTTGGTGATACTAGACTTAGCATAGATTACAGCTTTGAATGCTGGAAGATCATTTGGATGCATGTTTTCAGTAAAGTTTTTGAACGTTTTACAATCAAAATAAACTATTTCCTTAATGATCATGTCCAAACTGAAAAAAAATCAATGTAGCCTACCTGTTCTCAAAAAACATTTCCTCAGTAGTTGCTTACAGTGACTTTCTTTCATCTATTTAAGTTTGCATTCTCACTTTTCTTTTTAATGAAGATCTCTTCCAAAAAAAATGCTCTCCACAGCCATAACATGCTCTGCCTCATTGATTACTCTGCAGGAAATTCTGCTTCCTTGCTGACATCACATTGGGGTCAGCAGAGTCCATTACCTTGTCAGCAAGAGGGAGAAAGGCATACAGAGAGAGGATTTTCAGGTTGGAGTAGTCTTACTACTAGTATTATTTGTTGAATTTTCAGTTTCAAGGTGAGTTGCACCTTTATTAGTTAATTTGATCTTCAACCCCCCCCCCCATGCCTTCTGACTTCCTTTTATGTGAAAACAAAGTGAATACTGCTTCTGTTTCTCTGTCACACAAGTACATCAAATGCAGCACAAACTATAACTCTTACTTGCCTCACCTAATGTTATTAAATATTGCCTTTCATTTGTTGATTATTTTTGCAGAATGCCCCTGATTTTACTTAAATTTTTACCCTTCCCATCTCTCATAAAACTTTTGAATTTCTAGTAAATCAGCGTGTATTTCAGCCACATGCTAATGCTAGATTTTAGAGTTTCATATTTTATAGCTCATTTTGCCTAGGCTTTCGGTCCAAGAACCTAAGTAAGCCTAGCCAACAAGGTTCCCTGGCTCACGCCACCCAAGAAAGTTATTTTCCTGTGCCCCTGTCAAGCACAGCCACAGAAGTGATCCCTGGGATATATTTCTTATTTCCCATCCACTCATCAAAATTTTTCTTGAAGAGTGCTAATGAGGAACTTAGCTTGACTTAGATGGGTAGCTTATTCCAGGGTATGGGAAGTGTCTGGGACAGGAATCTATCCCTCCAGCATGTTCTGTTTATTGTGGTGACAAGGTTTAGGTCCCTAGAGCATGTAGCTTGGAGGGATTGGGATTTCTTTAGGTGTAGCATGTCCAACAGCTCTGGGTTTGACATAGCTTTATATGTTAGGCAGAGATCACCTCGGAGCAGGTGATATGCTATGGAGTAAAGTTGGAGTTTTTTTGAGACAGTCAGTGTAGGGCATCTGTTTGAGGCCAGTAATACTGTTTGTGAGGTACTTCTGTGTCCTTTCCAGCTGCTGCAGATGTCTTGTGTGGTACATTCCAAAAGGGATGTTGTACTCTATAATGGGTCTAACGAGTGTCAAGTAGAGGGGAACAATGACCTCATTTTTCCCGGATGAGAACCCTTTTCTGAATAGGTGTGCCACATAGAAGGATTTCCTGACTACTGTGGCGATATGATTATCAAAGGAGAGACTACTGTCCACCTGGGTCCCAAGGTCTCTTATCACACATTTTGCATTAATCAGACTGCCGCCTATGTGGTAGTTCATGGGTACAGAGTTTTTACCAAAGGGGATGAAAATGCACTTTTTGGCATTGAGCTTGAGACCATGGCTCTGACACCAGGCATCTGTCTCAGTGAGGCCCCTTCTGTAGGATGTCCACATCTTTTGGGGACTCAACTATGGCCCCTAGTTTGCAGTCATCTGTGAACTTCATTAGCCAAAGGCCTTCTCTGTTAGCCTGTACTTCAGAGAAGTAGATACCAAAAGGAGAGGTCCCATGACTGAACCCTGTGGTACTCCACTTGTCACTGGTTTGAAGTCAGATTTGGGGTCTGCAACTTTTACATTGTGGCTTCTGTCAGTGAGCCAGTTGGCAACCCATCTTGTGATGTAGGGATATATACCTAGTTTAGCTGTAATTCCAGAATGGGGGATGGTGTCAAAAGCCTTGCTGAGGTCAAGATAGGCTGTGTGAACCACCTTACCCTCGTCTATGGCTTTGGTGACTGCCTCAAAGAAGTCAATCAGGTTCAGGAGGCATGATCTGTCTTTCACAAACCTGAACTGGGTGAGGTCCAGAGTTTGGAGGTTACCAATATCTTTGTTTATGAGTTCCATGATGATACGTTCCATGGCCTTACAGACCTGGCACATCAGGCTAATAGGGCGATAGTTCCCGGGATCAGTGGTGGCTCCCCCTTTGTGGAATGGGATAACTGTTACTGTGCACCATTCAGTGGGCACAAAGCCTGATGTGAGGCTATGATAGAACATGGTGCTTAGGTGGGGAGCCAGTTCGTTCTGAAGTTCGTGTAAAACGCAGCCTGGGATGTTGTCCAGTCCCATGGATGCTGTGTTTTTGGCTTTAGAGAGTGCAGCTTTTACCTGCGTAGTTGTGATTACAGGGAATCTGCATTCTTCCTGTATATATATATGGGCCCTTTAGGGGGTGATAAGTTCAGTGCTAACTTTATCCCCCCATCTGTCAGCATGTTGGCAATATCAGTTGGTTCTGTAAATTTCGTGCCATTGTGCTGTAATCAGAGCAGATCTGGGTGTTGCCATTGAGATTCTTGACATAGCTATAGAATGCTTTGTGGTTGTCCCTAGAATCAGTTGTGGTTTTGTTTTCGTAGCTAGCTTTGGAGGATCTTATAAGGGATCTCAGCTTCTTAGTGAGGCTGACCAGGGAGCTCTTCACTCATGAGATTTTACTCTCTTTTTCAGCAGTTTCTTCCTTCTGTTGTAGAGTTTGTTTATGGCAGGGGACCACCAGATTGGCTTCCTTTTCTTGGAAGATAGTGTCTTGATTCTGTTTGGGATAGCATGCACTCATGCAAGTGCTTTTAGAGTGCATTTGTGTAGAATTCAGCAGTCGTAACTGTATTGTCCATCTGCATGGGTGTTATGAAGTTCTCCACTTCTGTCTTGATGCATGAAGTTGGCTTTGGAGAAATTTTTTACCGTGGTTTCCTTAATGGGTGGAGTGGGCGGGATGTGGATATCTAGGGTGATTAGATTATGGTCGGATCTTACCGAGGAGATGACTTCAGGTGTGGAACAGCGGTCAGTCATGTTGATAATGACTAGGTCTGGGATGTTGCCCCTGTATATGTATGTTTATGGTTGTGGAGCCTACTCCATAGTGTGGGGATTCTTTGGGACATATATTTGTCCATGCAGTATGTTCTCTTTATTTCACAAGAGAAGTTCAGATCCTTGGATCTAGTGTTTCTGGTACTGTTTCTTTTGCACATGCAACAGATCCATCAAGGCTGGGTTAAAACACTAGGCTTGCCTGGGATATGAACCTGGCACCTCTCACACCCAATGTGAGAATCATACCTCTAAGCTGACAAGCCATACTTGGGCATGTGACCCAGCTATGACTGTCATCCTACCAAGCAGCCAGACATTGACTTAGTAAACCATTTTCTTCACCATTTCCATTTATTATCAGCTTCTGAATTCTGGAGAATGATGTTATCCAGCAGCCACTTTCTGTCCCCTGGCAGGATACATAACCTGCATCTTCCCCTCAGTTGCATACCATTTTGTGATAGGCTACACTGTGGGCATTTAAAGTTTCCACTTTTCAGGTGTTAATATGTTGTGCAGTAGTTTGCTGACTCTGCTTAACTGCTTCTGACAGACTATTTATTTCATTATTTCATAGTACAAACCTTCCTAATTTAGGTGACTGAAATGCAGAGCAGTATTGACCAATTATTTTGCATTCATGATTTTACTCCGCTACCACCTCACAGCTACAGTAGTGACACAATCTAGTTCAGAATGACTCAGTTACTATATAAGAATGATTTTTTGTATCACTTGCCATGTGCTAGTGAGGGACAGTGACCATACAGTAATCTGTGTGGATCCTAGTAAAATATGATCATTTACAAAGTATTCTGAAGTAGTCAGTCTGTTACCATTGTCCATATACAGGGCTTTAAACTTTTGTTGTCAGCTTTCATCTCAGTCTTTACACACAGTTCACAATTTTTATGAATTATGTCATTACCTACATTTCACTACCATTATATAATTACTATAACAATTTTCATGAAATGTTAACACTCTGTGATAAGGAAAGTCATAGTATTTGAGTTTTTAAGAGATTTACTATAAATGTCGTCTCATTATTCTTAGCTAAGTGTTGGAGTTCATTAATCTTCAATTGAAACAACTCTTCTGTATCAAATACAATACCACAGTATGTATGAAGGCAGGTAAAAACTTCTCCAGTCATCTCAATGAGACACTGAAAAGAGATGAAAATGTGCCCATTCACATTAATGAGGTACTGATGACAGAGATTCATTCCTCAGGTCTGACACATTCCCATTCTGTCAATACTTAACAATTTAGGGATTGTAACTTCAATTTATGAAAAGTGGCACAGAAGCCATTATTGGTGGGGTATGGCTCTGTATTAGCTAGGACATGCTTTGAACTTCCTGCACGATTTTTGGCTCAGTTCAGAACACACAGTCAGAGTGAAAAGCTGGAGGAGAGTTTCTTGCAATCTTTTTCTTGTAAAAGGAGAAATAGTCCTGTTCAGCCATGCCTTGTTACATGGATGTTGGCTACATTGCTAACCTTTTGAAGGAATTATTTTGAAATGTTCATCTTTGTAGAGGAAAAGTACTACCAGAAGACTGTGTGAACCATAAATACACAAGATAGGTGCTGGGTATTACAGGTTAGTGCAACTTTTTATTTTTGAGAGATTGTAAGGCTATGACAAGTCAATGGTTTCAGCTCCTGTACTGTGGGTGCATGCTGAGGAATAAATGGGTACAGATTACATATTTTGTGTACTTCTGTATTTTATTATTAAATACTAATGCATTCTAACATTTTATTCATTTGTTTATTTCAAAAGTTTATTATTTTAACTTTGATGAGGGTGGGTGGGTGGTTATTTAGTCTTGGATGGGATCATCCACCATTTTTTATTTATTTTTATTTCAGTTATTTTTGTTTTAACTGAATACATCATGGTTGGTCAGTTTGTTTCTAGATGGGATGGATTTAGCCGACTATTTGCTTGTCTATGTGTGTATGCATTTGTACTTTGTGTACTTTTAGACTAGTCCATTCTTGTTTGAAGTTAAAGGTCCAGGAACAAGTGTTTAACTGTGATTTCCTGATAAGAGTTTCTGCACATATGTTCTACAGTTGTACACATTCAGGTTCTTAGTGACATTAGTCCCCATTAGCCTAGTTAGGTAGACTTGTGACAGTTGTCCATGCAAAGAACACTTAGGGAGGCAAAGTTTATTAAACACTTGGTTTGCATGATACAGGCAACTTGCAGTCACAGATAATCATCTTTTGTAATGGTGATTGAATTTTTGTGTTTGTACAATTTTTATGTGGAGCTCAACCAATGTGCTGTTATTCATAGGTTATTGTGGATATAAGTGCAATCTAAGCATGTATGGTGATCATATGAAGTACTAGACTAAAGGCTAGCCAAATTTACCTTTGTTGCCACGATCCGCACCTATTGCCCCTATCCAAGAAGGACAAAGGTGGAATCCCCAGGGTGAATTTACGGTTACACATCCAATTGTCCAGATTGCATTTGAAGAGGACCAATAAGGTGCTCTGTTTGACGTGAAGTGGGAGTCTATTCCAAAGGTGTGGTAACCTCTGGGAGACAAATCTGTCCCTCCAGTAGGTTCCGTTGATGTCACATACCAAGTTTAGGTCCTTAGAGCATGTAACCCACGTGCCATTTTTACTTGCGGATGTGCAGAATTTCCAATAAAGCAGGGTCATAGATTGCCTTATATGCAAGGTAGAGATCACCTATGAGTAGTCTGTATGAAACAGAGAGTAAAGTGGCAGTGATTTCAGCTGATCCACATAGGACAGCTGCTGAAGACCTTGAATTTTTCTTGTGAGGAACCTTTGTGGTCTCTCCAATTGCTTCAGGTACTTAGAAAGATAAATGCCAAAAGGGGCACTCTACTCAGACATTGGCCCAATGAGTGAAAAGTACAGGATCATAGGAGGTTACTCGGCTAATTGCCCTGGGGCCCTTACAAGTCTAGCCAAGAGTTTAGTTCCAAAAACGAAACCTCAATCAGCACCTATTACCCCTGTCAATGAGGGACAAAGGTGAAACCCCTGGACAAATTTGTGGTTCCCATCCACTCATCAAGATTGCAATTCAAGAGGCTCAGTGAGGTACTCTCTTTGACATGTATGGGAAGTCTATTGCAGAGACAGGGCATTCTCTGGGAGCCAAACCTGTCTCTCCCGGAGGTTTTGTTGATGTCACATATTAGATTTAGACCTTTCAAGCGAGTGAAGTGTGAAGAGTTAGACTTACAGATATGGAGCATCTCTAGTAGGGCAGGGTCTGATATTCCCTTGTAGGCGAGACACAGATGGAGGAGTACAGAGAGGTAATAACCTCCTTTTTCCTGGATGCAATCCCTTTACTTATGAGATGAACCATATAAAAGGCTTTTCTGACCACTGACGCTACATGATGGTTGAATGTGAGATTGTTGTCAACCTGAGTACCCAAGTCTCTCACATAGGTTGTGTGTTTAGGGGGTTGCCATTGATGTGGTAATCAGTAGGGGCCGTGTTTTTGCTGAATAGTGTGATGATACATTTTTTTCCATTTAACTTAAGACCATGACTTTGGCACCAGTCATTTGTTGCTGTGAGACCCTCTTGCAATATATTAACATCATTTGGGGGAGTCGGTGACAGCTCCCAACTTACAGTCATCAGCAAACTTGGCCAGCCACAGGCCTTTTGTCTTTGCTTGGACCTCTGAGAAGTAGATGCCAAACAGTAGGGGTCCCAGGACAGATCCCTGGGGAACACCACTAATGACAGGTCTGTTGGAGGTGGTGGCACCTATTTTGAACTTGTGGGTAATATCAGTGCACCAGTTGGCCACCCACCGAATGAGATAGGGATTTATGCCAAGTTGTTAGCTTTTCAAGGCCTTGGCCAAGTCAAGGTACGGTGTATATACTGACTTTCCCTCATCTAGGGTCTTGGTAACAGTTTCAAAGAAGTCAACCAGGTTCAGCAGGCAAGATTTGCCCTTGACGAATCCAAATTGGGTGGGGTCAAGTGCTTGGAGATTGCTTATGTCCTTGTTTATGAGATCCATAATAATACCCTGCATGGCTTTACAGATCATACTTGTTAAGCTAATGGGGCGATAATTTCCTGGGTCAGTTGTGGCACCACCTTTGTGCATGGGGATGACAATGGCAGTTCTCCACTCTACTGGAATGAAGCCTGTACTTAGGCTGTTGTTGAATAGGATGCTCAATGGCAAAGCTAGTTCTTGCTGGAGATGGTGCAGAATACAGCCCAGGTTACTATCAGGCCCCATGGAAGCTGTGTTCTTTGCCTTGGACAGGACCTTTAACAGTTGATTTAAGGAGATGTGAGGTGTGGGACAAGTATAGGGGATGTCAGATGGGCCTTTGGAGGGATAGGGATGAAATTTGTACTGAACCTATCAGCTAGCAGGTTGGCTAAGTCAACAGGATCAGTGTAAGTGGCACCGTTAAATGCTTATTCAGAACAAACCTGGGCTTTGCTATGGAGGTTCCTGATGTAACTGAAGAAGGCTTTGTGGTTTCCCTTTGTTTCAGAGGTTAGTTTCAATTCATAATTGGGTTTGGAGGTTTTCCCTAGTGATTTAATTTGCTTGTCGAGGCTGAGGATGAAGTTTTTCCAGTTTGGAATTTGTTCCTTTTTACCCTTGGACAACAGTGTCTTCCTTTTGTTGTTGTTAGAGGGTGTCCACCAGACAGGTTTGCGTTTCCTTGGGGAGCAGGTTTTAGTTTTGTTGGATATGGCTGAGTACATGCATTTGTTCAGGTGCTTGTGTACTGCATTGGCATACTGTTCAGCATAGTTGTCTGCATCCTCTGAGGGGGGTGTTTGTGTGAAGCTACTGATACCATCCCTTAAGAGGTTGTAGTCAGCTTTTGAGAAGTTTTTTTTTTAGCTTGGCTATGGCTGGGGGGGGGGATAGAAACTTTGAATGAGACAGACCGATGATCTGATCTCACTAGGAAAGAACATACTATGGGAATAGGGTAGCGGTCACCCATGTTGGTATGAACAAAGTTCAGAATGTTATCCCACCTTGTGGGAAATGAGATGAGCTGGTCTAGTGTGTTAGTACTTATGAAGTCAAGGAATTATTGGGTGAGTGCATTAGTACAGGAATAGTTCACCCAGTCTGTGGTGGGGCAGTTGAAGTCACCAAGGATCAGAGTGTTAGGGGGTACCTTGATGGAGTCAAGTAGGTCCAGGTAGGAGGAGTTGGTGTCCTGAGTCATGGAAGGGGATCAATAGCTGGCTATAATTTGGATGGATGTCTTGCCAACTGTCAGTTGCACCTGAAGTAATTTCAGTGCATCATGCTGGCAAACCAGTCTGGAGGTGTGTCTGTCCTTAATGAAGATAGGGAGTCCACCACCGTTAGTTTTTCCGACCTCATTTTGGGGTCGGAAAGTGTGGAATGAGGTTATAGCCTGGTAAAGCAGGGGTGCTCTTCGCAGCCCTGAACCAAATTTCCATGTCCACACAGACATTGGCATCTTCCAGTGTGAGGAGAGACTCCAGTTAGTGCATTTACAGGTTAAGGCTCCTAGCATTAAACAGCATGACCTTCAATTTGCTTTTTGACAGATCTTTTATCCTGGAATATTTGTCTTTGTGACATAGCATAAAAAAGGCTCAATGGAGGAGACAAGATCCTTAGCCAGGATCCAGAACCCTAGGGGTGACAGGTGGAGGCCATCTCTGGCAAAGCATCGAGGCCTGTCTTCCATGTCATCCCAGGCAGACAGATACTGGATCCCCTTGGAAAGACACTGTGAGGTGGTAATTTCTCCTTTTCTCAAGGCAATGCCCTTACTTATGAGATGAGCCATGTAGAATGCCCTTCTTACCACTGTGGAAACATGATCAAAGGCAAGGTTGCTGTTGACCTGAGTGCCCAGATGTCTCACCAATGAGTGTGTACATAGAGTATTGCCACTGATGTGGTAATTTTCAGGAACATCCCTCTTACCGAAGGGGATGATACATTTTTTTGCATTGAGTTTGATGCCTGGACTTTGGCACCTGTCATTTGCTTGTGTAAGACCTTCCTGAAGGATGTTAACTTCATTTGGGGATTCTGTACACCCAGTTTGCAGTGGTCATCAAACTTTGTCAGCCACAGTCCCTTGATTTTGCTTGTACATCGGAGAAATAGATTCCGAACAGTAGAGGTCCCAGGACCGATCCCTGTGGAACGCCACTGATTACTGGACTGTTGGAGGTGGATTCCCCTATTTTGGCTGTACATGTTCTATGAGTGAGCCAGTTCACAACCCATCTTATGATATGAGGGTTGATATCTAGTTGGGAGAGTTTGTCAATGATACCTGAGTGAGGGATAGTGTCAAATGTCTTAGCTAGGTCTAGGTAGGTTGTATGCACAGACTTCCCCTCATCCAGGGCCCTAGTGACTGTCTCAAAGAAGTCCACCAGGTTTACCAGACATGATCTCCCCTGGTTGGATCTAATGTTTGTAAATTACCTATATCTTTGTTGATAAGGACCGTGATGATTTTCTCCATGGCCTTGCCAATAAGGCTAGTCAGGCTAATAGGTCTGTAGTTCCCTGGGTCAGTAGAAACACCACCTTTGTGCAAAGGGATAACGGTGGGTATTTTCCATTCAGCTGGGATGAAGCTGGTGCTTGGACTGTGATTGAAGAGAAACCCAGTGGTGATGCTAATTCTTATTTGAGCCCATGTAGGACACAGCCTGGGATGTTATCAGGTTTCATTGATGAGTTTTTGGCCTTAGAGAGGGTGTTTATGACCTGCTCTTTAGAGAAACAAGGTAAGGGACAGTTGTTAGGGATGCCATGAGGTACATGTGGTGGGTTGAGGGGAGTGACGTTTTCACCAAACCTGTCAGCTAACAGGTTAGATATGTCCACCTGCTCAGTATATGTGTTACCATTAGCAACCAGTTCAGCGCAAATCTGGACCTTAACATTTACGTTATGGACATAACTAAAGAATGCCTTATGGTTGTCTTTTGTTGAGGAAGCTAACTTGGATTTGAAATTTGGCTTGGAGAATTTCACAAGAAATCTTACTTGCTTATTTAAGCTGAGAAGGGAGCGTCTCCAGTTTAAAGACCACTCCTGATGCAAGAGATTTAGTTTTGTTACCCTGTCCTTTGTTATATCATCTCACATCAAGTTTTATGATTTTTTTTTTCATTACCTTACACATTCACAACTGCAGGCAGTATACAGGTAGCAAACTCCTGTTCAAGACAGTGCAGGAAAGGATGACTGGACAAATAAACAGAAAGTAAGATAGGAGATGAGCACTTTGGATTCAGATCAGGAAGTAGCATGGTCCATCCAATGTTGGCAATGAGACAGATCATGGGGAAGAAGCTAAAGATGATGAAGGGGTCCAAATGAGCATTCCCAGACTTGGAGAAAGAGTATGACAATGCTGATTTGGGCAGTCCTGCAATGTACTGCAGTCCCAGAAACACTGGTAGAATTAGTGCAGACTATGTATAAGGACACATTGGCACAAGTACTAACAGTATTCTTACTTACAGAGGAGTTCCCATTGGGGTTGGGTGTGCATCAGGGCTCAGCTTCTGAGCTCACTGTTGTTTATACTGGTGATGGACTACATTAGCAAACTGGTTGGAGGGGACAGGTTAATAAGCTGATGTAGGCAGATGATGTGGTATTACAAGTAGACTGTGACCAAAGAAGTTCATCAAATGATTGGAGTATGAATACAAAACTGAAGTCACATAGAATGAAACTGAGTACAGACAAGACAGTTGTTTTAGCAACAAATGGAGAAATCAGAAGGAGAAAATTGAGACTGAAGGGAAGATAGAACATAACAGTTTCAAGTATCTAGGAGGGTTGGTTGAGGAGAAGGCAAGTCTGAATGGGGAGGTCAAAGCTAGAATCAGAGGGGGCTGCAGCTAAATGTCACAGAGTGTGAGGGGGTAGTGTGTGACAGAATAATGTCAAAGTAGCTGAAACGTAAGGTGTCCAAACCCACATTATGACCAACACTTCTTTATGGTACAGAAACCTGGGCAGTGAAGGCTGTGCAGTTGAGGAATGTGGAAGTGATGGAGGCAAAGTGACTTTGATGGTTGGATGCACACTGTGAGACATATGAATAAAATGACGAAATCATTGCAGAAGCCAAACTAGCTTCAGTTGCAAAGAAGGTCAAAACAAACAGATTACAGTGTTTCAGACACATGTTCGGGAAAACAGAAGTCAGTTTGGTGACCAGGTTTTGGGAGAAACAAGGAAGAGGAAATGAGGACATCCAGCAAAGAGAGGGCTGGATTTTGAGAGAGAAGACCTGCAACACTCAGGCATGACTCAAAAAAGGAAGGACACTGGTATTGAATCAAAAGAGGTTGCGATAATTCCCATGACACTCTGACCCCATGTAGAAAAATGAGGGAAGGGGAGGGTAATGATGACATGCATTATTACGGGTATGTGCTGAAGAACATTTGGAATGTAGAGGTACTGTGTCTGAGATAACAGAACAGGTTACGGAGATGGAAGTGCTATTTTTGCTCCTACTACATTACAGTGATCAGTGCCTTTCCTTGGCACCCCCTGACAGATGTTTGCTATGTTAGCTTCCAGCAAATGTGTTATCTGCTACCTTAAGACCCCACCTTTGCTAATCTAAACAGTATTGTAGCCCCATGGAGTTTGCACACAATGAGCTGAATTTTAAGCTACATCACTTTGACCTCGCAATTTATTGTGTGTGTGTGTGTGTGTGTGTGTGTGTGTGTGTGTGTGTGTGTATCTATCTATGGCTAGACATAACAGATGTGTAGTGATTCATATGCTCATAAGAGGTTGCTAGGCTAATGGCCCTAGAGATTCTTTCCCGTTTTACATTTCTCCATTATGACATTAACAGCAAATGATCCTTTGTTCCATATGTCTTTCTTTCATTATCCTGTTGTTCTATTGCCATGATTGAGTTTTCTTCTAAATGACTATAGCCTGTTGGCATCAATTCCAGTGTGTAGTTTATACATTGTTGGAAGGTAAGCTATTGGTCTATAGTTTTTTAGGATAGCTTGTGGGCTCACTCTTAAGTAGTATTGTTTTTCCTGTTGTTAACCAAGCTAGCGTTTATTCAGGATGGTCATATAAATAGTTCTTACTCCTGTCTAAATCTTCATTTGAAGATGTTATTACATTTATCCAGAAGTTAAGTACTGCATCTAGGCCTGGGGGTTTCCAGTTAGGAGCTTTTCTTAATTTTGTTTCATTCTCTCTGGCTGTTACTTCATCCCATTTCATATCCCGTAAATTTGGACTTCTTATTCTTTCATTTACTTCTTCTATCCATCTAGCATATTTGTTATGTTCCACAGGATCTTAGATATTTCTCCAAAATGTATCTATTTCTTCTTTTTTTTGGTGGTGGTTCAATTCCTTTTACTTGTTTCCCAATACTCTATAACTTAAACTTTTTTGGGTCATTAATAATTTGCTTATTTTGTGCTTTTGCTTTATACATATCTTGTTAGTTTTTCTGACTATGCTGATCTTAGTTTATTATTTGCTGTAGTGCACAATAGGTCCTTATCTGTTCTGATACTGTGCATTGTTTTTATCGTATCTATCTTTTTGAGTATTTTTGTTGATCTAGTCCCCTTCTATACTCTAACAGTGACACTTCTTGTCTTAATTGCTTTACAATTTTCTCTATTCAGTACTTCCATGATGGCATTCGCTTTCTACCTTTTTTTTCCCTTACTAACCTGTGTTTTTGTGGTAAGGCTTTATCTGTTATTAATTTAGCTGCACAGTAATGTATCCTATTTACTTCGGTTATATCTTGTAAATCTCTATGGACAGTCCTAATTATTGTGTTCATTTGTGTTATCAAACTTCTATTTCTTTTTTAATTTTTCCAAGTCTTTTGAGTTTCTAATACCATGATGAGAATGGACCCCATTCCTAAGTCAAAGTACAATTAAAGTTCATAAAATTAGTATTGTTTCAGTCTTTGATGTCAAACAGAAGTGTTCTTTGCAGCACCTGCAATGTGCCCAGTAATGACTCCTTCTGTAATTCGTACAAGGTTACATGTGTTGGTAACAAATTTAAGTAAAATTGTAGATTCTTTTTTATAAGACCCATTACACCTACTACTATTGGAACTGTCTGGGTATCTTTCTTCCACATTGCTCTCATTTCTGCCTGCAAATCCTGATATTTTATGACTTTGTGGCCTTCTGTACGCAAGACACTGTAGTCAGTGGGTGTGGCAATTTCAATGATCAGTGCTACTTTTGTCTTCTTTTCATGGGCCACTATATCTGTTTTTCCTAGCATCTATCTTTTGAACTGTTGGTAATGGGTGACCCCTTGTGATGTAGACTTCATCATTTTCTATGAATGCTTTGTGGCTCATATTTGCAATGTTTTTGAGCCACTTAAGTACCATAATGTTTGCACAATCCCCAATGCAAAAGTCTTGCCACATTATTATGCCTTTCAGTATACAGTCCTCCTGCCATTAGTATGTCACAACCAGCAACGAGGGGTGCAACTGTTTCCATTTCTGTTTTACAAAACCTACATTTGTCTGTTTCTCCCATGTTCAATGGACTTTGTAAACCAATGTGTGTACGTGGCCTACTATCTTGTGCCACTAATACTAACCTTTCATCTCTTGGTTTTTATTTGCCTCTCCTTAACCATTCCTGTAGTCATTCCTGAACAACATGAGGTTCTTCCAGAAGTTTTCTATACTTGCAACTATATTTATGCATTTTCCACATTTCTTGCCTTCTCATTTGGTCCTTAACCTTATATTCTTTCTTCTGTTTTTTGGCACATTCAGTTGCTGTCTGATTGTTAACTACTTGTGGTTTGATTTCCATTCCTGCTTGACGCCGATATGCTTTTTCTAGCCTAAGCAGGGAAGTCATCTTTAATTTATTCTCCTCATGTTTCAAAACTTTCACTGCATTTGGGTCTGTGAGGTCAGCAGATATGTGTGGAGTCCCACGATTGCAAATCTATACATGTAATCAATTTCAAGGAGGTCCATCCCTCCTTCAGAACAAGGACTATATAATCTTGGTTTTCCCTGATTTTTATAAATCATTTGGTGAGCATGAAGCATCCTCCTTGTTTTCTTATCTAATCTATCCAACACGTTTTGCCAATCAATCACTCCAAAACTGTAAGTTAGGACAGGAAGAGCAAATTGGTTTATAGCTTGAATTTTGTTTCTAGATGTCTACGCTCTTTTCAGGATTAATTTAAGTCTTCTAAAGTATTCCTTACTAAGTTTTATTTGCATTTGTTCATGTTTCATTCTTGATCCTTCATCATTTCCCAAATATTTATACACTCTCTCTTGCTCAAGTTCTTTTATAGCACATTCTTGTCCCAAAATTATGTTTTCTTGCTGCTGCAGTTTTAAAGGTTGCTTTTGCACATTTATCAAGACCAAATGACATTCTTATATCATCTGAAAAAGTTTTGATAACTTGCAGTTGTGCTTTCAGTTCCTCATCTGATGAGCTATACAGTTTTAAATCATTGACAAAGAGAAGAAGAAAAGTCTTTTTACTTTGTTGTTTTCTAGTAGCCAAATTATAGCCATGGCCTAAGTTGTTAAGTAAACAGCTTAATGGGTTAAAGGCAAGTCAGAATACGAGTGGTGACAGAGTCACCCTGGAATATCCCCCTTTGAAATGTTATCCCTGGAATAATAATTTGCCCTTTATCATGATTTAATTGCAAAGTGGTCTGTCACTGTTTCATCACTGTAATGTAATTGATCAGTGTAGGATGTATCTTATACATTTTTAAGCACTTTTTTATCCATGAATGTGGAATACTATTAAATGCTTTTTTGTAGTCAATCCATGCCATACTTAGATTCTTACCCTTTATACAGTTCTCCATTATGACTTTATTTAGCAACAAATGATCCTTTGTTCCATATGACTTTCTTTTATTGCCCTTTTGTTCTATTGCAATGATTGAGTTTTCTTCTAAATGACTTTAACTCTGTCGGCATCAATTCCAGTGTATAATTTGTATGTCGTCGGAAGGCAAATTATTGGTCTATAATTTTTAGTGGGGCTTGCAGGTTCAATTTTAAGTAGGGGAGCATTGTTTTTCCTGTTGTTAGCCAGGTTGGTGTCTGTTTGGGGTGTACATATACTGTAAATAGTTCTTACTCATGGCTAAATCTTCATGCAAAGATGTTAACACTTTTAACCAGAAGTTAGGTACTGCATCTGGATCTGGTGTTTTCCAATTAGAGGCTTTTCTTAACTTTGTTTCAGTCTCTCTGGCTGTTACTTCATCACATTTTATATCCTGTACTTTATTGCATTTCATGTCCTGTACCTTTAAACTTATTCTTTCTTTTACTTCTTCTATCCATTTAGCATCTTTATTACATTCCACAGGATCTTCATAGATACTTCTCCAAAATGTATCTATTTCTTCTTTTTTTTGGTGGTTTTAATTCCTTTTTCAGCATCTCCCCAACTCTGTCCCAACCATGTATCCATACTTCCTTCCTAAACACTCAACACATGGCACCAAACCTGTTTAATGATGCCTCTCACCTTTATCCTAATATAGACTGATTAACTCCTCTTCAACTCAAATCAAAATAAAATTAAGTGTAGAAACATTCTTAAAAAGACAAGACTCAGTAATACTCCAGTATACTAAAATCCTCCCAGGAGGAGACATTCTCCATAATTCTGGCCCCACCTACATCAACCAACATCAAGACAGTTCTCTTCCACACACTACTGTAACTCTACCAAGATCAACCACCAACCCTAGTAATCTAATATTTGCCACCATAAATATTAGAAACATAAGAAATAAAACTACTGAACTACATGCTTGGATTACCCAATACAAGCCTGATAGTCTTGGTATAACTGAAACTTGTTATAAACCCAGCATAAACAACTCCAAAATTATACCCCCAGCTATCATATCATCCATAATGACAACACAAAGAGGAAAGGTGGTGGCATTGCTGTAATGATTCCCAGCTACCACATTTCCACTTGCAACAAACCAATACCAAAATTCAGCTTTGCAGAGTTTCAAAAATCTTTCCTGAAAGTAAACAAATATAAATATGTATTACTGTCCTTTACATCCCTTCTGGTAACAATACAATACTAGACGATATCCTACACTGGATATCCATAACAATTCCACAAAAATACTACTAGGTAATGTCAATATCACTTGGTTGGACATAACCTCTAACTCCCCCCCATCTAGCAAAAACTTGTATGGTTTCACACAACTAATCAATAGTCCCACACATTATAACAAGACATCAACTTATTAGACTGAGTCATAGTATCAGACCAAAGCAAATTCACCACCACAGTTAAAATATCAGACTGTCTCAACAATTATCTTCCGCTCTATTCAACCAGACATATCACACATCCACTTAAATAGCATGTTAATAAAACAACACACAACTTGGCCAAGTTTAACCCAGGAATGATCATTACTACCCAATCTTGTACTAACTGGAACATCCTAAAAATCCTTCTCTTAGATGATACTGCAAATGAATTCACAACAACATTCTGAAATATCCTGAATAGCTTTGCACACCTCCTAGAAGGAAAAGACTAAATAACAAATAATGCAATTTGGCTATCCAAAAAGAATAGATTAATAATGCAGGCTAGAGAAAAAACATAGAATAGCAAAAATATAAAACACCACAATATCTCAAAAAATATAGTTTAACAGCTTTCAGAACAATAGTAAACACAACCCTAAATGAATTCTGGTAAGACAAAGAAATCATACATCCTGGAAAAATTCAACCTTAACTCCTCTCCCAGTAACTCACTAGTTGAAACTGCGATAGAATTCAAGTCTTGTTTCATAGAGTGCATAGCATCCTTACACAAGGACTCCCCAACATCCAGTCCCAAACCTGCACAACAGCCACATGTTACCACATCCACTTTCACCTTCAAACTTGGGCCCACATCCTGTATAAAGCTACTCTTAAGACAAAGAAATCATACATCCTGGAAAAATTCAACCTTAACTCCTCTCCCAATAACTCACTAGTCGAAACTGCAATAGAATTCAAGTCTTGTTTCTTAGATTGCATAGCATCCTTACACAAGAACTCCCCAACATCCAGTCCCAATCCTGCACAACAGCCACATGTTACCGCATCCACTTTCACCTTCAAACTTGTGCCCACATCCTGTATAAAGCTACTCTTAAACAAACTCAAACCATGCTCTAGTTCGGCTGATAACCTTCCAAGCAAGTACCTTAAAAACTGCATCTGATAGCATGGCTTATCTTGTCTCAATCCTTATAAATAGGTTAATCAAGAAATTCCACATCCACACTCTCTCTCTGGAGAAAATCGCACCTCACAAAAGAAATTCAACAGAAATGACTAACTTTAGACATATAACAATCTTTCCCCCTTCACCAAAATAACGAAAAATGTATTCAAAAACAATTTCTGAACTAGAGCTGCTATCCTCCACACAGCATAGCTTCCAGCCCTCCCATCGTATAGACACTGCACTTCTAGCCTGGGTACTGTCACTAAAGCTAAAGATAATGTTAAACTAGCTTTAGTGACAGTAAAGTTTGAGATAATGGCAAACTAGTCTCCTCCTTATTTCTAGACTTGTCTAAAACCTTCAACACAGTTTGTCAAAGCAAACTTATACTTCATATGTCCTCACTAGATTTATCTCTTCTATGGCTCAAAAGGTACCTTTCCAATAGTTATCAGTCAGTAAAATGGCACTGTATCTTCTCTCCATACCACTCGGTCACTACTGGTGTACCACAAAACTCTATCCTTGGTCTCCTCCTCCTCTTTAACATTCTCATTAACACCCTGTACACATCCACACAACAGGCCTCCCTAATACAACACCCAGATGTGTTTGGGCCCTGGAGTTATTATCAAGAAAAAGTTGCTTATCAACAATTTTTCTAAACGTATACATATTATCCAAATACTCCCTTATTTTCTGTTTAGCACTGTGCATTTGTGCCTCTTTTGGTTCTCTGAAATTCCCCTTATTCTGCAATACTTTAACCTTTGTCAGCACCTCTAACTCTTTCTCTTTAATTTCTACCCTATTTTTAAACTCCATTTTCATTTTATTCTGTTCACTAGCTATAAGTTCTGAATATATTATTAATTTCCCTAATAACTCTCAGGTAAATTTCACTACCCATTCCTCTCTTTTTAACCGGTGGATGGAAAAGCACCATTGTCTCATTTTAACTTCATTACCCTGCATTTTTTATGTTAGGTTTTACTGGTGCATGATCTGAAATAGTTATTAATGTATGTTGAAGCTTTCAATAAAATTTATTTATTTATTTAACATTTATTAAATGGGAAAGTCCGACCGAACACCGGTCCTTTTTCAGTGGAGGCTTGGGGAGAAAAGCTCCACAAATAAGACAAAAGTTTACAAATGCAACAATCGCAAAGTGCAACAAGATTATATAATGTCAAGTAAAAAAAAATCCAAGGCCTCTGATTTTTGCAGTTTTATCATTTCCTCTGAAAAGCTAGTTAAAACTTCTTCTATTTTCCAGCCTTTTGTTATTTGACTTGATGTGCTCCTTCAATGTTTTATTTATTTTAATAATTTCTGAGTGCATTCAATTTATTTTCCTCTAAATTACTGGAAGCCATCGCTTGTGCCAAAGCTGAAGCTTGAGCTACTTTTTGATGAATAACTGCAAGATTCTTCCCAACCAGTGTTTTCTCTTCATTTTTTTTCTGTTTGATTTTCTTTCAGGTTCTCCACATTTCTTCTTTGTTGGCATCCAGGCAGTGTACTTACTAGCCAGTAACTACATTTTACTGAAACTGACAATATCCATCCATCCATCCTTGGCCCCTTCTTCCCATTTTGCACATGGGGTCAGGGTGTCAGCTGTGTGAAACTATCACTGGGTCTTATTTTTCAGTTTCTTTTTCACACTGGGAGAAATGAAATTAAGCTGTTGATTATTGTGCAGCCATCTTGAAAATCATATAGCAACTATTATTTTGGACTTGATTTTGCGACTGAGGTCCTGTTAAAATGTGTTTTTGAGATAACATTAGGTGCTTAGTACAACTGTTATTAAATAAAAAAGTTGTTCTGTCATAAGGGGTACCGGCACATGCTGCGTTCTATTCCCAGTGCTCAGACTTCCCTCTTCTCTTGAAAATGGAGCAATCACCGGTCTTCATCATTCTTTTCTCTTCAACTTACTAGAAGGAAAAATTGAGTAAGGAGCTAGTAGTAGTGCTGGCTCCTTTGGTATCTGAGCTGCAGATGGGTGACAGTTCACTGGACAAAACCAGTCTCTCAGATCATCCAGCTTGCTTACCCAGTCCTCTGGTATGGCACCCAGACTAGGAACCATGGATGAAGTTTCAGCCACATATTCTGTGGCTGTTATGTCATCATGACTGGACAAGGGAGAACCACTCTTGTCAAACTTGGAAGAGGGAGCAGGTCCAGCTGTATTGCATAGTTGAGTTATATTGCCTGAGCTCCTAGTGCCCCTGGAGTGAGTTGGTCTGGGTCTGATATATGAGATTTTCCTAGGAAAAGGAAACGATCTAAAAATGTTACTACTTCTGTTCCCTTTTCCTTAGACAAAGAAGATTTACTGGGATTCACTAAAGGGTTGTCTTCTAACATGTTAAGTCCTGGTTCTATCTTCCCTTCTGAACAAAAAAGAAAGAGGCTTCTCTCCAATTCTAACTTTGAATCCTTGACAAATAGAGAGGGAGGAGAGCGAATATTATAATTCTGACAAATGTTCTGCCCCAGAACATTCTAACTTGGAGGAAAGTGTCTCATCAGATTTTCCTCCAGAATATTTCTTCATTTTGAAACTAAATAAAATGACAGAATTATTCAAGTTGGAGTAGACTGAAATGCCTTCCTCTCATTGAAAATATTGTGACCTATTGCTCACCTACATTATATGAAGCTTGAATTCAAACAGCCCATAGCTGTTCTTTGACTTTTATCAGCTCTGGAGGATGTTTTCTTCACATTTGGCAGGCTCCCTTACACTCAAGCTCCTACTTCCAAATATGAAAAAAAATTCTGTAAACTCACGAAATCTCACAAATATCTGATGACTAATCTTAAAGCAGATGCTGTTGTAATTTATTGCTTTAGTTTTGCTTATGCTAAATTGTTTGCTAAGACTAATCCTATTCCTTTTAAAAAGGTTGGGAAGACCTTTGAGAAATGAAAAAAGTGTATTCCTCCTGTATCTTTGCTTTTAGAGTTTTAAACTATCAAACTCACATGCTTGGATTTTTGTTGGCTACCTTGGAAAACGAGGACCTTATCTCTCAATCTGCTTGTTTCTAATTTCAAAACCTGTTTAAATTCTCTCATTGGTGTATTTCCCAAGTAAGCACACACTGCTTCTATTGATCTTAACATACTGCTAGAGCTGCAGCCATGAGTTTTGTTCTGATAATATTTGCTGGGATATTATTAAAATATACCTAAATATGTGACATCTGAAATTCTTAATTTTCACCTTGAAAAATATGTTCTCTTTGCTTCTTCTGCTGCAGAAGTATTTTTAAAAATGCTGGAACAAGAAATGTGATTCAAGATTTCTCATCTTTTTCAGCCTCCATTTGCCAGTTTTAATATGAACATTCCCCTCAATTCTGAGCCTTTTGTTAAAAACAAAACAGACAACCTGAGCAGGGAAAAACATGACATCAACAGACAGTGGCAAGGAAACTCTAGCAGGAGTTGGGGGTGCTTTAAGAACCAGGGATAGCCCGAAATGTCTGAATGACTGTATGCTACTTCTTCCTCTTCATACCCCTTCCCATACTGTCAGTCCTTTAAAGTTGTCCAACAGTATAGGCTTTCACTTTCCTCTATGAAATCAAATAATTTCAGATAAATGGACCCTGAGAGTATTCCAACAAGAGTACAGATTGTAGTGGGAGCTTTATCCTCCTTTCTAGGGGATTCCTGCTCCTCCTCTAACAAACCAATCTGCCTTGTTTCCCCGTATTACAGAGAACATGTTATCCAAGTGGTTGTAAATAGAAAGTGTGCCTCCAGACCAGAAAAGCAAATGTTTTTACTCTCAAATCGTTCTAGTATCAAAGAAAGATGAGATGTGGAGACAGTACTGGATCTTTTTTTCTCTGCTGCTATGTATAGGTACTAACTTTCAAGATGCTATCTGTTCAGACAATGCTACCTCTTATACTACTTCTCATTTTCATGTTAACTCTAGACTTTAAAGATGACTATCAACACATCCAAATCTGCAAGCAATTCAGGCATTTCTTATGATTCGCTGCACTTGAGTGGAGTTTTGTTTAAATTTGTCAAACTCTTCTCTCGTTCCTTCCTACATTCTTGTGTTTTGGGAAGACTCCTGGACACTTCCATTGGAAGAGTTTTTCTTTCTCGGAACAAAGTAGATCTGTACAGAGAACTCTTTCTCAACTTTTTACAGACCAATTCAATTTCTGCCAGACAGCATCTCCAGATATTAGGATTCATGGCATGATCCTCATGATTCCATTAGCCAGACTTCTCATGATGAATATTCAGTGGTTCTTCAGATCAGTGTGGTCTCAGCATAAATATCAAGTTACAATGCTAGCTTTTGTAAAAAGCGAGTTATATTCATGGAGTAACCAAATGATTCTCAGTTCAGGCCTCCCCTTCTCTTTACCATCCCCTATCAGTCAGTCACAACAGATTCCTCTTTGCCATCCCCTATCAGTCAGTCACAACAGATTCCTCAGACTTTGGAAGGGGGTTAGTGTTGAAGGGCATAAAACTGCAAAGTCTGTGGAACCAGCAGGACATACAAAAGCACACATCAAAGGGATGATGACAGTAATCAATGCTTTAAAAGCTTTAAATCATCCCTGGACACCAGGACTACTTCAAGTGATTATGGACAACACTACAGTAACTGCAGTCTTGTTATGATAACCTAGAAGACAGTTACCCAACTTCACAGATGCTTCAGACTTCATAACATTCCAGCAGAGAAAAATATAGTTGCAGACAAGCTGAATAGGACAAAGACAGACCCTCACTAATAGAAACTACAACTGGGGACCTTTCAAGAACTGATCTATCTGTTGGGTTCATAGGTTCAGGGGGTTTTAGCTTATGGCCCAAACAGACCTCTAATAAGCTCAGACACATCACCTAGTACTGGTGGAAAACTAGCAATGACCTCAAACTTTCTGCACATATTCCACATGAAAATCTGTAATCAGCCATGCAGACTGTTTTAAAGGTTGCTTGAGAAGTAATTTGCTTGATAGGAAAGGGCAGCATTTTCCAAAAGCATTGTATATGTTGGGTTAGATATTTGTCATACCATCTGGTCATGTTGATCTGATAGTATAGGTTTCTAGAATGGGTGTGTGAAGGAGTTCAAAGAGTGCTGGGTCATTTATAACATGAAAAACCTAAGCAGAGATCACAATTCAGGAGTCTGTATGACACTGAGTAGTGCAGCAGAGCTTGTAGTCTATCAGATTAACTATCAGCATAACTAGGGGTACTAAGACCTGAGACATTTTTTGTTAACAAACATCGAGGTCACAAATATGTGTCAACCTACAGTGGCTCTTCAGGAAAGGAATGCAGCTACTGATATTAATATGTTTTCAGGAACAGCTAACTGTGCTAAACACTCTACTGACTGCTCCAAAGACCACCCACCACTAAAGAAACAGTGAGGATGGTGACATTGAAGCCTACCATGTTGTCTGAAATATATGCCACCCAAGAGAATTCAACAAAATCTGTGCAAAAATACTGTATTCAAAACCTATATGTTCAAGGTACATATGCACCTGCAAGGTGCTGGCTATATAAACTATTAAAAACTTGAAAAAAATCTGCAGGCTAGGGCTTTTCTGCCTTTTGAAACACAAGCAGTGAAATTTAATTTTTATAACTAGACATTGGATTCAGGTAAAGCTGTCAAATCACAAATGTACAATTTAAAGCATAGTTCAAACTTGGTTTTAGAATCAGAAGTGAACAGCAAAAGTAGAATGATAGACATACTAATGTTGACAAAATCAAAAGAAATGAACTTTTCAGAGTGACCTATAAGTACTGATGAATTGTTCTAGCTGAAAGGTTATGTGCTAATTAAACTCTGTTTAACCCAGAGCAGCTTAAGTCTATAATTACAACTGTGAAAATGTCTTGGAACCCCCAAAAACTGAAGCAGTGTGTTTCAGATGTAGGAAGAAGGGGGCACATTACTAAAGATTGTTTAATTAGTAATTGGAATGCTGTACCTAACAAAATGAGATTTCTAACAAACATTGTGAAAATGAAAATGTACCAATGGAATGTGACAAAACTAACAGAATAGTAGACAATCTATTGTCCCAGTATCACTACAATGTTTGCCAAATGTACAGTATTGGTAGATGGGAAGGAAGGTCTCAGAACATGGTCATTCTTATTAAAGTAAAACTCCACCTTGGCACTCGGAATGTTTTTTCAATTATATCTTTGTTTTCTGAGCTATTTTAATGCATGCAAATCACTCTATATGCTTCTTATAAAATTGTACTTTTTTCCATAAACAACCACCATGGGGTTTGCCATATTGATGTGATCTAGTTTTACTGCTTTCATGTCTCCTTCCTAAAATCCATTTCAAGTCTCTTTTACATGAGTCATGCTAGACATAAGAAAGTGATGTTCTCTTCTTACATACAGTGGCAGTAGTGCAAGTCACAGGCATCTTGGACACTTTCTAAAATGCTTGTATTTTTATCCCGAATAACCATCATATACATTTATCTCAGAGCTTGTTTAGAGCTATTTACAGCAGTTACACATCTCTAGCAAAAGAAAGTAACTAAGCTGTAGGCTGTTGTAAAGATGGTCAGTTTGTAGCCTACAAGCACTGTCCGACTCTCCTACACAGTCTTCCTGAGACGTCAGTGCAATCCAGGATGTGTTAACCAAAATTTTAAAGAACTGATTCTACTATTCACCAGTGCCTGCAGTAAGAAGATGATTTTTTCTGCTGAATGTTGGAAAATATACTTGCTGTTTTTATTTAGAAATATTTTACAACCATAGTACAAAAACAATGCCTCAATCAATTCCTGAATTTCTATTGTTATGCAAATTATTTTAAACTGTGGCAGAAATGCCTTCACATGTTACAGTGTCCCACTTCTGTTGCATTGCTACGCCTTGATTTGTTTTATTAAAATAATAACACTTCTTCAAAACCACAATCCTTGTCAATGGCAAATTAGTAGTTCTGTGTTCCAAAGGATTAAAATATTGCTTTCTTTGAAGCTGTTGCAGTTACACGAAAGAATAAATCCTGCAAGTGAATCACTATGGTTTCAGCCTTTTTAGATGCCCAGAGAGTGGCACTGTTACTGAAATTTGAGAATATGCAGAACAAGTCATTCCATCAATTAATGAAAAATAACCATTTAATTTTATTACCAAAATAAAGAGACACTGATTGTTAGGTTTTATTTATTTTACACTATATGAAATCAGTATGATTTAAATATAGTATCATTTTTTTTTTGCTACATTTAAAGAAAAGTTAAACAATATTTATTTTCTTGTAAAATATTAACATATTTATCATTTCACATGTTTCTCCCTGCAGGACAGACCTGCAATAAAGCCAGTAAAAAAAAGTTTCACACTGTTCAGTATGTTTTGATAGCAGCTGCTACAATCAGCGAGACAGAAAGACTGGGGGCAGTACTTGACAGGAAAAACTACAGACTTTCCTGTGTCTTTGGTATGTTTTGTAGGCAGAGACAAATTCCCTGAAAAAGCACACAAGAAATTAAATAACTAACAAAAAAAAAGAAGACAACTTTGGAGCAAAAAGCTCAAATAACTCAAAATCAAATTTATTATATCAAAAATGTTAAGCTCTTTCATTCAACAATGTGCAGAACATCATCAGAACAGAGACCATACTCAAGCACTTGTTTTAAATATCCCGTAAACCCCTCCTCACAATTGATCTTTAGCCAATTAAAAAAATAACTATTATTTTAAACATACAGAGTCAAGTCAATGTATACTGCTGTCACACACTAATGTAAATCCCCCCTTTTTTCCAAGACAATGTCCATATATACACACACATTTACAAACAATATATTCAGATGCTGGTTAAAAATAACTTAGCACTATGTTATTAAAAACATTAATATATACATATTTAAAGCTTCCCTATTAAATAAACAAAAAGTGGAAATGTCAAATGGCCAAATAAACGAAAAGACCGTTCCTCGAAATGAATATTGTGGGGGGGCTGCACCCCCCACACCCTCGCTAATTATATATACAAACTCCGAGATCGCACCACAGTGAATGAAGGGAAAAATTTCCCGCATTCAATGTACTGCGATCTCACAGTAGCGATATCGAGGAATGGCCTTTTTATTTATTTGGCCATTCGACATTTCCACTTTTCGTTTAATAGGGACCCTATTTAAATATTACTAAAACATGTTCTAATACATTTTATGTATAAAAAACATATATTTAAATCAACAGAGAAAAAAACATACAAGGAAACAAAATATATATCATGAAAAAAAGTAGGCAGCCTTCAGTTTTAATACACTAGTAATAGATATATTTTCATTAAGGCCAGGGTATACTGTTGCATTCATCCTCACCTGTCATCTAAGTTCTAGAAACTCTATATAATTAACCAGAAGTCCAAATACAAATGGTCCAAGTGAGATTTATTAAATAAAACCAAGGATAAAAACAAAGATAAGCACTTTCATCCTGTGCAATTCAGAACATCAGGTGACTTATTGTAAATTGCAGTTGTATTTATAATGCCAATTAATCACATCAGTTTGTGAATAGTACATGTCACACCCTTTTAAAGACAAAATGTTTAAAACAAATGTATCCATATTAAAGGTACAATAAAAGATACTGTAAATAAATAAAGAATAAAAATATATATTAATACCAAAGTTATAATAAAATAATCCAATAAATAAGTCAATTTTGTGTGTGTATAATCTTTTTATTGACTTCAGTTTTAAGAGGGAACTTATTGAAATGTGTTCATTTAAACCTGGCCAAGTTGCTGCATCCAAATGCAGCTGCCAGTATAGTTCTCTCTTTTCCAGTAGTAGAGACCAGGCACCACCTAGGAGTTCTGTATTGATGTTATTAATCACTACAAAGTTAAAGTTATGTCCTTCATTTTCAATAATATGCTTACTTAGGGCATTTGTTTCTTTTTTTAACTTAATATCATATAAATGTTCATAAACTCAACATTAGTGAGAGCAGAAGTATTGTCCCCCAGTGGTATAATCATTCTCTTGCCTTAACTTATACCATAAACTTTCAGGATATTAAATGTATTGTGGAAAGGAATTGGAAGTTGTATGGGATAGACCAAGAATATACAGATATTGTAGGAGTAAATCTGGTGATTGTACATAAAAAGGGCTTAGTTTTAAAACAACCTTGGAAGGACAGGGGTATAATGAATATGAAGGTCGGATGCATGAATGTGGCAATTGTCCCCAGTGTAAATATATTTTTGAGGGGTCCAATTGTTATATAGATGGGTTTGGTGAAATTGAACTGCACCAGAGGTTTCACTGTAACAGCAAATAGATGGTTTATGTGGCCCTATGCAAGCTATGCAAGAAATTTTATATTGGTAAGACTAAATTGGGTCTAAGAAAAAGGATCTACCAGCATTTATATGATATTAAGAAGATGAAAAGAATGCATTATTTAAGCACCTCAAAGCGAATCCTTAACATAGGTTCAAGTTTATGGTTATTGACCAGGCTGATTTAGGCCAGCAGGGAGGACAGAGTGAAAATTATTTAGATTTTCTGGAACTTAGATGGCAGGTAAGGATGAATGCAAGTCTACCCTAGCCTTAATGAAAATATATCTATTAGTAGTGTATTAAAACTGAAGGATGGCTACTTTTTTCTTGATATATATTTTGTTTCCTTGTATGTTTTTTCCTCTGTTGATGTAAATACATATTTGTTTATACAGAAACTATATTAGGACATGTTTTAGGGATATTTAAATATGTATATAGTAATTTTTTTAATAATATAGTGCTAAGTTATTTTTAACCAGCATCTGAATATGTTGTTTGTAAAAGTGTGTGGACATTGTGTAGTAAAACGGGGGGGGGGGGGATTATATTAGTGTGTTACGGCAGTTTATCTTGACTTGGCTCTGTATATTTAAAATAATAGATGAACCAGAATGGCTTCAGTGGTGAAAAAATAATCCACTAGGCGTATAATATGTAACAAAGCAATTTATTAACAACACACAAAGGAAAAAATAAAATAAATAATATTAATCCAAAATGAGTGCTTTTGTCTCCTATGTAGGAGACTTTTTCAAGAACAGAGCATGCCCAACAACTGAAAAACTTTTATACCATCATTAATTACGTTTCAAAACAAAAGCACCAATAATTTTCTGTTTTCACTAATTGAATCCTTTGGTATAGGGTGTGATAATTAAAGGTATAACATTAGTGGATCTTCCACACTTTGCAAGAAAACTGAATCTAAATGTATTTAGAGCTGTAGAGCATGTTCATAACCCATTACACATCTCAAGTAAATATACCCACCGTTACACCCTTCTATAGCAATGTTTGACAAGATATGTGAAGTTGATGTCAGGAATTTAGATAAAAATGTTCATTTTTCTAATTTGAATAAGGCTGAATTTGACAGTTTGAATAAATTAGGATACAACAAGGACATAAGAATTATAAAACCAGACAAGGGTGGTGGTATTGTAATTATGGACATAGGAGATTACAGTGAGAGGATGATAAAAATTCTAATGGGTGATGCTTATAGAAAAATTTCTTTAAATGAATTAAATAAACAAACAAGATTAGGAATGAACTGAATGATTTATTTATTGAAGGTTCTTTGTCAATCGATGAGTTTAATTTTTTTATCTGTTCACCACCCTGTTACCCCATGCATTTTTGGATTGCCTAAAATGCATAAAAATGTGTCTGACCCACCAATGCGTCCTATTGTCAATAAACAAGGTTCTATTACTTATCCTATAGCTAGATATATAGACATTAACCTAAAAAAGTATAGTATGTGGCTGAAGAGACTAATATATGTAGGTACTCATGGGATTTTTTGAAAAGAATCCATAATTTGGAATTCAAAGAGAGTGGCTTCTTTGTAACCATTGGTATAAAGGACCTCTATACTTCAATACCTCATGATACAGGGGTAGAATGGGTATGTGACTATTTACTTGAAAAAGGGATACCCCAACCCAGGATTAATGTGTTTGAACAACTGTTTGATCTTGTTTTAAAAAATAATTGTATATTTTTTAACAAATAATTTTTTTATACAAATGGCTGGTGTTGCTATGGGTTCTCCTTGTGGTGGCCTTTATGCCAATGTGGTGATGTTACAGTGGGAAAAGAGAGTTGTTTTTGAATCACATTTTTTTAAATATTGTAGATTGTATGTCAGATTTTTGGATGATATTTTCATCTTTTGGGTTGGTCCAAGGGACCTTATTAATGAATTTTTTAATTACATCAATAATTCAACACCCTTTCTTAAATTTACCCATAACATTAGTGAAGAGGAAATTTCATACTTGGATATTAAACTAATAAAAGATAGACAGTTAGGTAAATTTGTATCAGAAATATATCAGAAGGAATCTTATTCTAATAGTTTTTTACACTTTGATAGTGCACACCCTTACAAACAAAAAAGAGCGGTAGTGAAGGGCCAATTTGTAAGAGCGGCCCGTATGATATCTTGCTTTGACACTTTTCTGAATGAATGTGATTTCCTAATAGAAATGTTTATAAAAAGAGCATATCCAAGAGATTTAGTAAATAATGTAATGTTAGAGGTTGTCAACAAAAGAGAGAGAGGCTTTTTATAAGCTATTCTAATGGTTGATGGCATACAACATAACACAACACCGAGTGAAGTAGATGGACAAAGGGTTTTTGATAATTCACAGAATAGTATGAGTCTTGAAAATCCAATATTATCAGAAACAAACTATCATTGTGCTTTTATTACCACATATAATCTTGAGAGTCATGACATACTAAGAATTTTAGAGAAAAACTGGATTATTTTAACTTCATGTAATGAAGTTAGACAATGTATAGGAGAAAGACCTATTGTAGTGTACAGAAAGGGTCAGTCCCTCAAAAACATACTTGAAAACAACACCCAAATTTATAGTATTGGAGGCATGAGAAAATGTGGATCTTGTAAGTATTGCCAATATATAATGGAAGTGATGAAATTTAACATTAATGGCATTAGAGTTACCCAGAAGAAAAAATGTTGTTGTAACACTGAAAGAGTCATTTATTGTGCTTTCTGTTGCAAATGCACCTGTTTTTATATTGGAAAAGTGTAAAGAAAGTTAAAGACACGTATTTATGAGCACTTGAGGGACATTAAATTAAAAAAAGGATATAAATGCCTTGGCAAGGCATTGTAATGAATGGTCGGATCATGGGTTTAAGTTTACTGTCATAGAAGCTATGGAAGTGAACCCAAGGGGTGGACCATGGCCATTACATTTGGAAATGAATGAAGCTTTATGGCAATTAAGAACGAATGCTACTCAATGGCCAGGCCTGAATGATTCTATTTCAATTACTTGTTTTTTGAAGTAAAAGAGCCTAGATAGGTGAATTTGTTATACATTGTATTTTAACATAGGTGATTATCCAACAATTTTTAAGTTTTTAACATAATATGCTTATGTATCTATTTATTAATTTATTATAAACACATTTATCATTTATTTATTAAACCTAAAAAAAATTTATACCACCAACATATTTGCTTAATGTTGGCAATGAACTTTTATTAATTTTATTAATTATGTGCATTCTGACCCGCTAAAATGAATTTTATTGTGTATACAAGTTATATATATGCACACATATTTTAACTTTTACTCATACAGACATTATTCATTTATACATTCATAAATTTCCGTGAATATGTTACACAAGCATGTGCATATGTATATGCACTTGTAAAACCTAACACAAGTATATTAGTTTTGTACTTTTTAATATATACTTTTACTTTCTAATTTCATGACAACTGATTGTAATGCACAAATGGTATACACACACACGTTTTTTTTTTACTATTTGTGTTGGTTTGACTCATGGTAAAACTGCATATTTTATTACACATTTCATTGTGTTATACCTTTAACTATCACACCCTACACCAAAGGATTCAATTAGTGAAAAAAGAAAATGATTGGTGCTTTTGTTTTGAAACTTAATTAATGATGGTATAAAAGTTTTTCAGTTGTTGGGCATGCTCTGTTCTTGAAAAAGTCTCCTACATAGGAGACGAAATTGCTTGGATTTGACTCATTTGGATTAATATTATTTATTTATTTATTTTATTTTTTCCTCTGTGTGTTGTTAATAAATTGCTTTGTTACATATTATACACCTAGTGGATAATTTTTTCACCACTGAAGCCATTCTTGTTCATCTGTTTTTTGTCTTTTTGTTTGTATAGGTTTGTTTAAAATAATAGTTATTTTTTAATTGGCTAAAGATTAATTGTGAGGAGGGGTTTAGGGGATATTTAACCAAGTGTTTGAGTATGGTCTTTGTTCTGATGAAGTCCTGTACATTGTTGGATGAAAACGCTTAATGTTTTTGATATAATAAATTTGTTTTTGAGTTATTTGCAGCTTTTTGCTCCAAAGTCGTCATCTCCTGTTTTTTGTTAGTTATATGGCTTGTTCATGGTTGACACAAGAAATTAAGATTAAAAAATGTTGGTAGGATTTCCCTTTCTTTGATTCCAAGTCAATGACATGAAAGTTTTATAAAATAACTAAGTCATACTGCAACACTATTCTAGGGTGAAAAGGACCTAAGGGTTGAGTTGAAGAATAGGAGAGGGTGGATGTTTCCTTTAAGGAACCATATGTTTATAAATATAAAACAAATGCAATGAAAAAGTTGGAAGTTATATATTCTACAGAGACAGTAAGGAATATCCTGTAACTGATGTGCAATCCTGGATCTAATAACCAACATTTTAAAGAACCGGCTCTACTATTTGCCCATGTCTATATCTTGTAAATTACTTTGTTATGTAGCTTTAATACCTAATTTAACACATTATGTCTTAACTGACCAAGATTTCCCTTAGTTCGAAAGACTGTGGAAATTGGGGAGAGGGAGCACAATTAGATACTCGGTGGCTGGACTATACCCTAGGAAAAATGGAGGCAGCAACAACCTGACATTGTTAAAAATACATAGTCCTGATAAACAGAAAGGGATACGTGTAGACACTTCAAAAGGAACTACAAGCTGGCTTTTACTAGAAGGAATAGAAGATCATGTATGTTATCAGAAACATGTTACTGAGTTGTATAAGAAAGGCCAAGTCATTAATTTAGTGAAAGCAGCCAGTTCAAAAACTGAAAGGGAAAAACCTGTACTGCATAATATGGAATATTGTCAGCCGATTTTATTTTAATTATTTGAATTTGTTAACACTGGATTACAACTAACAAATTCATTCACAACCCAGAAATAAAATAGACAACATTTGTTGCAGAAGACATACAAATAGTAAAACAGCTATGACAAATGACTGAAATAGAATGTTAAAAAATCCATTAGTGAAACCAGATACTATACAATATGTGCATCACTATAGCAGTATGTGAACCATGCTATCAAGAGGTGGTCAAATTATGCTTAGAACTGGAGAAAAAAAGGATAAAATTAAAAAAAGGGGTGGGAATTGAGTGAGCAAAGATAGAAGTGGGGGTAATTAGGTAGCTTGACCTGTGCTAGGGCACATACACCATACTTGTTTTTGAAGAAGATTTTTAGCTTTATCTGAATTTTGGGTATGAGGTAATGTCTTCCAGGTATAGTGGGAGAGATTCACATAGTTTAGGGCCTATAAGGAAGAAGCAGTGGTCGCTAACATGGAACCTGAATCTTGGGCTTTATGGAGGGGTCTAGAGTTGTAACACCTCAGATTGTAGAGAGTATTGATAATTTGTCTTAGGAGCTTTGATGTTAAGAAAACGTGATTGGCCATTTAGCAGTTTGAAAAACTGAAATACAAGTAGCAAGTCACACCTTTGATTGATTAGTAGCCATTTGGCTTTTTTCAAAAGTTGTACAGTGGTGTGCATAAGACTGGGAGAATATGATTGTGTCAAATGTTACTGGGGATGGACAGAGTTTGTAAAGTGTTTCTTTTGTTTTTAATTTCTCCAGGTCTTTTGGGTTTCTCATATCATGACAGGAATGGACCCCATTCCTAAGTCAAAGTATGATTAAAGTTCATGAAATTAGTATTATTTCACTCTTTGATGTTAGCCAAAAGTGCTCTTCGCAACACCCACAATGTGCCCTGTAATGACTCCTCCTGCAATTCGTACGGTGTTACATGAATTGTTAACATATCTAAATACGATTGTAAATAATTTTTTATAAGACCACTTGCTCCTACTACTATTGGAACTGTCTGGGTATCTTTCTTTCCACATGGCTCTCGTTTCTGCCTGCAGATCGAGGTATTTTATGACTTTGTGTCTCTGTACGCAAGACACTGTAGTCACTAGGTGAGGCGATTTCAATGATCAATGCTACTTTTGTCTTCTTTTCTTGGACCACTATATCCAGTTTTCTAGCTTCTATCTTTTGGACTGTTGATATTGAGTGATCCCAAGTGATGTAAACTTCATGATTTTCTGTGATTCTCTGTGGCTCATGTTTCCAGTGTTTTTCAGCCACTTCAATACCATAATGTTTGCACAATCTCGCCACATTATTATGCCTTTCAGTATACAGTCCCTCTGCCATTAGAGAGGTGCAACCAGCAATAAGATGTGTGACTGTTTTCAATTTGGTTCCACAAAACCTACATAAGTCTGTTTCTCCCACATGTTCAATGGACTTAGTAAACCAGCATGTACGTAACCCACTATCTTGGGCTGCCAATATTAACCTTTCATTTATTGATGTAAATTTACCTCTCCTTAACCATTCCTGCGTTCATCCTTGATCAACATGAGGCTCTTCCAGAAGTTTTCTATACTTGCAACTATATTTGTTTTTTCCACGTCTTGCCTTCTCATCTGGTCCTTCACCTTATATTCTTTCTTTTGTTTTTTTTTAGCACATTCAGTTGCTGCCTGGTTTTTATCCACTTCTGGTTTGATTTCCATTCCTGCTTGACGTCGATATGCTTCTGCTAAATTAAGCAGAGGTGTCATCTTAAATTTATTTTCCTCATGTTTCAAAACTTTCACCACATGTGGATCTTGTGAGGTCAGTAGATATGTGCAGAGTCCCATGATTGCAGATCTATACATGTAATCAATTTCAAGAAGACCCATCCCTCCTTCAGAATGGGGAGTATATAATCTTGGTATACACTGATTTTTATAAATCATTTGGTGAGCATGAAGCATCCTTCTTGTTTTAATATCCAATCTATCCAACACTTTTTGGGGCCAGTTAGTCACTCCAAAACTATAAGTTAGGACAGGAAGAGCAAATTGATTTAAAGCTTGGATCTTGTTCCTAGGTGTCAATGCTGTTTTCAGGATTAATTTAAGTCTTCTAAAGTACTCCTTACTAAGCTTTATTCGCATTTGTTCATGTTTTATTGCTGATCCTTCATCAATTCCCAAGTATTTATACACCCCCTCTTGTTCAAGTTCTTTTATATCACATTCTTGTCCCAAACTGATGTTTTCCTGGTGCTGCAATTTCCCTTTTTTAAAGGTTGCTTTTGCACATTTATCAAGACCAAATGACATTCCAATATCATCTGAAAAAGTTTTGACAACCCGCAGCTGTGCTTTCAGTTCCTTATCTGATTAGCTGTACAATTTTAAATCATCGACAAAGAGAAGATGAGAAGTCATTAGACTGTTGTTTTCTAGAAGTCAAATTATAGCCATGACCTAACCTGTTAAGTAAACAGCTTAATGGATTAATGGCAAGACAAAATAGCAACAGTGACAGGGAGTCACCCTGGAATATCCCCCTTTGGATTTTTATCCCTGGGATAATAATCTGTCTCTTATCATGGCTTAATTGCAAAGTGGTCTGCCACTGTTTCATGGTTACTGTAATGTAATCAATCAGTGTAGGATGCATCTTATACATTTTTAAGCCCTCTCTTATCCATGAATGTGGGATACTATCAAATGTTTTTTTATAGTCAATCCATGCCATACTTAGATTCTTCCATTTCTTACAGTTCTCCACTATAACTTTTTTAACAACAAATTATCCTTTGTTCCATATGACTTTCTTTTATTGCCCTTTTGTTCTACTGCCATAATTGAGTTTTCTTCTAAATGACTATAAACTCTATTGGCGTCCATCCCCGTGTATAGTTTATATGTCGTCGGAAGACAAGTTATTGGCCTATAATTTTTAGGGTAGCTTGCGGGTTCAGTCATAAGTAAGAGCATTTCCTTTGCAATGAGAGCCTATTAGTTGGAGGCCATATTCCAGTTGCAAAAGCACAATGTCTTTGCCTATGGCATTTTGAGTCACATGAGAAAGAAAGGGGGAGATTCTTTTGGCCCAGAACAGGAGTGATCTTTTTATAAATACTGTCTATGTGCTGATCAAGTCTAGTTCCTAGGTATTTGAAGGAAATGAAATTGTTATTGGAATATCCTTGTGATTAAAGATATGAAATGACTTGGAGATTTTGTTAAGTTTTCTGGTAGTGCCAAAGAACATGGTTTTATTTTGATGTTAATCCACTCAATAAAGGACAAGAAGTCTGCTTGAATGCCATTTTGTAGATGTGGTAAGGAGTAATTGGAACACAATAGTGCCATGTAATCAGCATACAGTTTGCAGAAGGTGAAGGAGATCAAAGAGTAGCTTATTGATATCAATGGAAAGTAAGAGGGGTACAATTATTGACTACTGAAGAACTCCCTTAAGAATAGATCTGGAAGCTGAGGAGGGAGGAGTTAAAGCTGAAATAGAAATAATGATTTGGGAGATAGTTTTGGAAACAGGGTATGGCATTCAAGCTATTTCCTATCTCAGTTAGATGGTCCATCAGGCTGGAGTAGTCAGCTAGGTCAAATGCTATTGTAAAATGAATTTGGTTCCTGTAAATAACCCTGTGTCCATAGTTAGGAAACTGTCCTCTTTAAGACTCCAGAGAACAGTTAAAGAGGTATGTCCAACCCAAAATCTATGCTGTTTGAAGTAGAGTAAGTACTACTGAGATATGTATGAAGATAACAGTGTAGAGATGAGTCTTTCCAAGATTTTTCCTAAAATGAGAAGTATGGAGAATTTTCTTTGTTTTAGTAGTGGGTTTACTATTGATGTTTTCCAGATGTTAGGCAAAACATTTTTTGATATGCTTAGATTGTACATAAGATAATTTGAGTTTGCAATATATTCTCTACTGTGATCATTGAAGTAAAGAGATAGTAATCAGTGAATGTTGGACTGTACAGTTCAAACTGTCATGAGTGGAATGATGTTTTTGACTGAGATTTGTTTAATGTAAAATAACAAAGGGTGGGGAAGGAAAGTGGTTTTGATTATGGTAGGACAAGAATTTGTAGGTTGAGAGAGGTTGCTGAATTCTCTTAGGAGGTTAAAGGAAGTAAACTGAAAGGACATGTTATGTGTGGACTGTGAGGGAGTATGGTTGTTAACTTGTTTGCTCTTTTACCAGAATTGTTTAGGGGAATATTTTAGGGAGTCTTGATTATTTTTCATTAAATGGGTTTTGTTGTGCCAAATTGCTTTTTTTGTGATCTTTCTAAGTTACGTGAAGTATGCTTATATTGAAGAGTACAGTTCGATTTTCAGGAAAGCCATGCTTCATCTCTGAAGTAAAAGAAGTCTTCTTTAAGTCTGTGTGTTAACAATTGATTTCTATTTGGCTTGTACAATTAACTGAATATTTATAGAGTTTTGATGAGTTGGGTACAGAGGTACCCAGAATGCAGGAGTAGTCCATGGTTGATTGGATGGATTTTAGCCTATTATATTTGGTGATGATTCATATCTAAATGTGATTAATTTTGGAGGAGGTGATTGTGACAAGGCTAACATAGTAGAAAACATTGGGTAGTAGTCACTAAATGAGGAAGGATGAATCATGATTGGACAGATTAGTGTAAATGCATTAGCAAGTGCTAGGTCAAGTTATGAGTGTTGGGATAATTTAAAGTTGGGACAGGTGAGTTGATCTACCAGCTGAATGAGGGAGGAGGTCGAAATATTACTGTGGACAGGGTCTAATATGTTTAGGTTGAAGTACCCCAGAATGATGCAGTTATTGCTGCTGTTGGAAGTGGAGATTATGTACAGTTGTAATGTTTTCAATTTGCTGGTGAGGGAAGGTATGTGACAGTGAGGTAAAGTTTTACATTGTTCCTTGTGGACACCTGGATTAGTAGCCTGTTAGGGTGGTGGTCTATGATGAATTTTGCTTGAACAGCCATTTGGTTGTCTATATGCTCTTTAAGGAGAAGGATAGTCCCATTTCAAGTCCTGGCTTAGCGTCAAAGTGAAAGTTGTATTCTGATAAGAATGTAGTATGGAAGGGTTGTAATATTTTATCCCATATTCAGTTTTTTAGCTACAAGGTCACATTTCTGTTGTAAAATGAAAGCACTAATTTGGTCTGATTTATTTCTTAGGCTTTGAACATTTATAAGGAAGTGGGGGGTATCGGGCTAGGGGTTACTTCCAGTGTTTCCTCTCAGAATAAGCAGTATAACAGGGGTGTATTTGTAGAGATATTTAGGAAGTTTTACAGAGAATAGTGGAGGTAACCAAAGTATGGTGGACTGGTGGTTTGGTGAAAGGTGAGGCAGTGCTCTTTGTAAAGGTTGTGCAAGTGCAGGTGAGGTATAATGAACAGACAACTGTACATTATGTGACCAAAGTATATTGAATGTGGTCTATTGTGTGGAGAATTGTTGGGGAAAAGAGTAAGGGACTCAAGAGGCAGAGCCAAATGAGGAAGAGGAGTTGTTTATGTGGTGACACTGTGGGTGGTTAATAAACATAAGAAAAGAGTGAGGGAGTGTATGAGAAGACAAGTTAGGAGGAAGTGAGTACTGAATAAGTGGGTAGAAAAAGATATAGAAAAGAATATATATATATATATATCTTATGAAGTGCATAGGGGTGAGAGATGGTGGGAAACTAACAATGAGTAGTGAAATGTAAAGCAAAAAAGGCAGCTGGTAATGTGACCTGTGAAGGGGAAAGTAGTGGATGAGAGTGGACCTGGTAAAAGTGAAAGAGTGGCAGAGAATGCACATGTTCCTGCTGCAGACAATTATAGCTATGGGGAAAGACTGTAATGTTAGAAAGCTGTGAATGCTCTTTTGTGACTCTGGGTAATTAGGTTTGATAAACCATAGGGGGATAGTTAGTGCAGGTTGTTAATAACAAAGGATCTGGTAGAGAGTAATGGATAATTTTATTTTTGCGTTGATTGACCTATATGTTATGATCATACCTCTCAAACTCTTAGAGCAAGAAATCTGGACAAAGCCGTATATAAAGTGGGACAAAGGCCAAAAAATAGGAACAATTTTTACATATTGCTCTTATAAACTTAGAAAATTGATAGAACAACAGGTTTTGCATTAGCATGAATTTTCTGAAAGATATGAAGTCTGAAACTCTGTCATTATTTTTGAACTTCAATCTTAAATAATTTACCAGTAGTTTGCCAAAAAAAACACAATTTTATGAAAAATGGACCAAAAATATGAGGCCAAAATCTGGACATTCTGCTAGAATTTGTACACTTGAGAGGTATGGTTATGATAATGAATATAAATGTGCAAAAACAGTGTGATTAGAGGACAATGATAATGACTTGTCATTAATGTAGCATTTGTCTTTTAAGGGGTGAAAATAGGGAGGAGTATATAGGTCAGGATTGTGAGGGCATGCTCACAATCTTGGGGGGAGGGAATTGGGGGTGGGATTGAGGAAAGTGGGACACACCACCCGATTTAGTGGGAGCCAACCAGCCTGCACATGTGCAAGCTTATTCATCAGAAATGTCACAGCAGAGATCTTCGTCGATCAGGTAAATAAAAAGAACTGGGGGGTGACAAAAAGAACATGGAAAGCAGTACTCAAATATAGCAGACGGACATGGATAACATGAGCCCAGAGGCTAACAGTCCAGGTGGTCAAAGATTAACATATTCTTAAAGTCTGTTAAAGAGGACTGTACTCTCTCTATGAGATAAACAACTTCTACAGCAGGTGCTGCCTGGGAGAAGCAATATCTACATTAGCTTAAATAAATTCTCATCTGCCTTTACCAACTATTTGTTAAAAAACAATTAGCAGAAATGTACATGCCCTGGCAGCCTTCACAGGAGAAGGAAGCTATTGTTGCTTAATGAGTAGGGCTTACTCACAGTACACCAGAGCCAGAGATTCTATTCTGAAGGAATAATGATTCACCTTAGCAGCCCTTTGTAGGATACAGGAGGTACTGTTCTTTAGGAGGGTGGGCTGATGCACAGTACACCATATTCAGGGATTTGTGCCAGCAGGAACAGAGATTCTAGTTAGTAGCCCTTTGTAGGGCACAGGGGCTACTGCTTAGGGGTGGACTGATTCAAAGTATACCGCATCTTGGAATTCTTGTCTGCAGGAACTGAGATCCTAACTAACAGCCCTTCATAGGGCACATGAGCTACTGTTCCTTATAGGGTGGACTGCTTCACAGTATACCATACCCAGGGATTCTTGTCTGTAGGAACAGAGATTCTAGTTAGCAGCCCTTTGTAGGGCACAGGAGCTACTGTTCCTTAGGGGATGGACTGATTCACAGTACACCATATCCACGGATTCATGTCTGCAGGAGCAGAGATTCTAGTTAGCAGCCCTTTGTAGGGCACAGGAGCTACTCCTTGGGGAGTGGACTGATTCACAGTATACCATATCCAGGAATTCTTGTCTGCAGGAACAGAAATCCTAACTAACAACCCTTTGCAGGGCACATGAGCTACTGTTACTTACAGGGTGGACTGATTCACAGTACACCATATCCAGGGGTTCTTGTCTGCAGGAATAGAGATCTTCCTTTGTAGGAGTCAGGAACTATACTGTTGCGTAAGGGTGGGCTGATTCACAGTATGCCTACTCGACCGCCAAGAATTCTGTTCTGCAGAAATCATGATTCACTTCAGCAGCCCTTCATAGGACACAAGAGCTATATCACAACTGGAGATTCCATTCTGCAGGAATGGTAATTCACCTTAGAAGCCCTCTGTAGGATGCAGGAATTGCTGTTGTTTATGGGACAGGCTCAGTCACAGTACACCACAACCGCAAATTCCATTCTGTGGGAAGTGCGATTTACTAGAGAGCAGAAAGTGTGAGCGGGTGGAAAGGATGAGTCTGTGAATTAAATCTGGCAAGGTGCAGAGTACAGGTGGTCCAACTAATAAATTAATGATACCTGTCTGCAAGGAAAACAGAGAAGCACAGACAAATAGCAGCAAACCTCTAAGAGAAAAAGGGGAATCTGAACAGAGTCTGAGGTTCCTATCTTTTATGTCAAAACAAAGGACTATTCATAATCAGGTCTCTCAGAAGCAGGCACCTAAAGAGAGAGAAGTTACTGAAGTAAAAGTGAAGGAACTGCCAAACCCTTTTGCAGAGGAAGGAATAGGAGAAAAGTAATGCCTCTACCTGTATTTGTATGTGAAAAGGCTATACCCTCGACTTCATATCAATGTACTGAAAAACATTTTTCGGATATGGCAGATTTGCAGATAAGCAATGAAAATTTTAAGAAAGTAAAGTGGGAGGATAATGCATTAAGCAGAGCTAGAGAAAATATAACCAGAAAAAAAGAAGGAAACAGATTGGTCCCATCCCATATACATATTCTGAGTGGAGAAATGACTTCCTGTACAGGGTAAACAAAGACAAAGAAGAAATATTGCAAAAATATTGCATTAAAGAACAAACAAAAGATCTGGTAGTTGCAAAACCTTTCAGCACACTTGTAATAACACAAGTCAAATTTTAGGACAAGACTTAGGAATAAGAAAAAAAAAACAAAGCTAGAATTTTACTTAGATTTTATTGGCCTCGTATAATGAAAGGTATTAAAAACTTCTGTATAACTTGCTCAGATACCACATCTAGGGTTCAGAAGTCCTCTGATAGTTATAACTATTACCGAAGTCCTAGTCTTATCTTTTAGGCCCATTAGTAATATTTAGTAATGGCTAAAAGTACACTCTAGTGATTACTATGTCATAAGTTTCCTGTAGTAGTACCCTGTTAATAGGCAATACTAAGTTAATATCCACAGACTTAGTGTTACTTTTCTTCAGGGTAGTGATTCCGAAATAAACACAAATCATGGAACCCCATTTATGTCCAGAGTAGTGCACCAGTTTTGCAAGAAAACTGTGTACCTTCACTAACAACTGGGTTAGAGAAGTGCTTTAATAAAACTTTGAAGTCAATGCTAAAGAATGCCATTAAAATGCAACGGTAAGAACTGGGATCAGTTACTTCTATACCTGTTATTTGCTGTTAGAAAAGTGCCCCAAGCCTCAACATCAGGACTGGCTCCATCTGAGTTACGATAGACAGCCCTGAAGCTAACTGGAAATATGAAAATAAACTTAGGAAGAGGGAAAATGTTTAAAAATGTGAAAGCATATGTTACAAGCTTGCAGTGGAGGTTAAAACATATGCCAGTATTAAAGGAATGTACAAGAGATACAGCACAGGGTATATTATAAAACTGCTAGACTTCGGGAATTCAAAGGCACAGTATTAGCATTAGTTTCCTCTAGTGAAAATAAGTTTCTAGCAAGATGGCAAGGACTCTGAAGTGAAAACTGAAATACAGTGATACATAAAATAGCAGATGGGAAAGAGAAAACCAGAACAGTGATATCACATACATGTGGAGAGAAGTTGAAACTTCTGCAGTCTGCTTGGGAGCTAAAATAAATACCAACAGTGTGCTTTCAGAGAATTTTGTCCCTACTGTTCAAGGTGGTGAAGCATTATCTAAGGCCGAGAGGCAAGAAGCAAAACAGTTTTTCCTGATAAATAAAGCCACTTTCTTTCCGAGTCACTTGGTAGTGCAGACAATACAGTATCACACAGAAACTGTGCTGGGGGGAGAAGGCAAACCTCAAACCACATAAGATACCAGAGTCTCACAAAAAAGTAATAAGTAAAGAAGTAAAAAAATGCTTAAACTTGAAGTTATCGAGGAGTCCCAAAGTGAATAGAACAATCCTATTTCATTTGTGCCTAAGAAAGATGGCTGTGTAAAATTTTGAAATAATTTCCAAACACTGAATGACATAACTAAATGTAATGCTTAGCCAAAGCTCAGAGTGGTCAAGCTCATATAGAAGCTATGCAAAGCAAAGTTTTTGACCACCCTAGGTTTACTTAAAGGTCAGTGACAGATTCTACTCACCCCCAAAGCAAAAGAAAAGACAGCAGTACAGCATTCACCTCTCCTAAACATCTTTTTTCCTATACTGTCTTACCCTTTGAACTTCGTGGGACTTTTGCCACTTTTTAAGGACTATGGATAAAGTTCCAAAACCTGACACCTGCTACCCAGTAGTACCTCAATGATGTAGTAGTTTATTCGGAAGATTTGGAATCACAGTTAGCCAAAGTTCAAGCTGTGCTGCACCCTTAAAGACAGGAAAACCTATAGTTAACATTGTGAAAAGTAAGCTTTGTATGACATAAGCTATATACTTATGGTATATCAATAAGAGAGGGGGGGATTAGTACCCCCAATAAAACAGAAGCTGTGGAAAAACTGTCCTGAACCCAGTGCTAAATGACATGTGAAAGCTTTCTTAGGACTAGCAGGCTGCTATAGAAACTTTGCTCCGACAGCCAGCCCTCTGAAAGCTGTAACTAAAGGTTAAGACACTTCCATATAAGGTGGACCATAGTTGCAGATGAGACTTTTAATTGGCTAAAAAATACCTTATGGTAAGATGTACCCTTGGCCTTCTCTAAATCCTTTACTGTTACACTGAAGCTTCCAAAGTGGGGTTGAGAGCTGTGTTATCTTAGAAAGTGGGTAGTGAGGACCACCTGATCTGTCATGTAAGTATGAAGCTAACAAGAAACTCTACCATAGAATAAGCATGTCCCACTATTATGAAGATGCTACTTAATGATGGTATTGTTTGTCGACATATAATTTCACTTTAGTAACTGTCCACACACCCTTCCATGTTTGTACAAGCCACAGGATATAAACAACAAACTGTGTTGGTAGACTTGGTCATTATAGTTTTTTTCATTTTACCATTAGTCATATCATTTCACCATTAGGCATAGGCCTGGCAATAACACCTGGAATGCTGAGGTGTTATCCTAATCCTATAACCTATCCCATTTAAAGTAACCCTGGGTGTGGAGTTACTGAGGCATAGTGGCTGTTTCACAAATGTAACTGCTGTAGATATACTAGATATTATGATAAGAATTATTTAATGATGGCATATAAAGTCAATATTTTATGGTAGTGAAATCCTTCAATAGCCCAGTCAGACATTGATCACATGAAAAGGTTGTTAAACTGAGGGTATGTAGCCAGAGTGCTCAGAGCCATGTGCTTCTCACTGAGAGAGATTTCACTGTCAGAGGATGTTGACCAGAAGAATCAATACAAGTCCCGTGTATTTACTCAAGGAAGGCAAGGACCCTATTCGCAGGTGAATTCAGGGACTGCAAGGCAACTTGATTTGAGCTTTAACACCAAGTGTTAAGTGTTAAAGTGACTAACTACACAACAAATCATCCTCTCCACTGTGCTGGCAAATCACTCCTCTCTATTACCTCAGCTAACAACATAGCAGGTAAAGCTCTATTTTCACACATTATAGCAAAAACTTGGAATAATCTCCCTACATCTGTGACTTCTGCATCAAATACCACACAATTCAAAAACTCCCTTGGCTCTGTCCATGTGTTACATAGTCCTAAAACTGGTACCTCCACACTTTCTCTTTCTCTCATAGTACATTCCCCAGTAAGCATTGGTCTTAAAAATGGTACCTCTTGACAAACATAAACTTGTAATCTGTCTGTTTCTTTCTACAAACAGAATGTACATATGTAAATATTGCTGATTTGAATTGTCTGTACTGTTTTCTTTTCTCACTAGATACTACTAGTATAACAAATGTTTTTTTACACTATGTATAATATCATTATTGTTGTTCTTTGTTGTTCTGAATTTAGTGGAGCTTTTCTCCCCTGGCCTCCGCTGAAAATGGATCTCGTCCATTCGGACCATCCCAGTTAATAAATGTAAAATAAAATAAATAAATGAGTGAGTAAACTGGAAGGAGCGTTGCCTTTTATTCAGAAACTAAAACTGGACTGGAAAACACAATGGAACTTTAAATTGACCAGAATTGTTTTAAGCAAATGAGTGCTTATTTCCTGTTAAAAATGGGAGCAAACTTTGTACATTTCACTGTAAATAAACTGCACACAAACTGATGCATGTATATACACTATGTAAAATTTCATTTCAAGGCAGGAATACCAGCACAAATCTCATGCCTAAGACAGAAAACAAGAGAGGATGACAGATAAAAAAAAAGTGCAAGTTAAATTAAATGAAGTGACACAAAAGTTGTACATACGTACAAATATTTCACGCACGGGCATTAAAAGCCCTTCTAGTTTGCCAATATACCAAAACACTTGTTCCAATAATAAGTGTCCAGGCTGTTCTTAAAAATATCTAAACTAGTACTTGATTTAATTTAATTTGGTAGTCTGTTCAATGCATCAGCTACTCTGTCAGAGAACCAATTAGTACACATCTCATTCCTATAGAATCTTCTGCACAGGTTGTCTGACCATTCTCTAATTCTTTTTGATAACCCTAAACACTCCCAGAGGTAGTTGCCTTTAAATGCCCTATACATTTGAGTAAGACCTCCTGTTAGATATCTGTAAGAGAGACTGTACAAGTTCAGATATTTTAGTCTTTCATAATAACTAAACTTTTCACATCCATATGGCTAAAATGTAGGAAAATTATTGCACTGCAATTAAATCTTAAAATATTGAATGATATAAAAGCAGAGAACACACTGCACTGGTTACTGAGGCATGGGAAAATAAGATGCTATTACTGATGGACTCCACCAAAGACTGTCACTAGCTCAGTGGAATTTCAAGAACTTTAATGAGAACTTGTAAATTCTGAAATAGTAAATGAAAAATAATGTGACTGTTTTGAAGGGTTTAGAGTACAGCAAACACTGCACAGGGTACTTTTTGTCCAAATCAGCAAGTCCCTTTCTTCTATTAATGCTTTAAAATGTGGTTTAAGAGGAATATTAAATGAATGTAATTACAGAGGAAAGTTCTGTATAAACAATAGCTTTAAGGAATAAAAAATAGCTTTGATCCCATTCATAAATCAAGTGACACATAATTTCCTATGTAATCAAAGGAGTATGAGAAAACAGAATGGGCCATGCCTGTTACCACAATGACCCACAACACAAGGCAATGAAGTAATTCACTGTTAGTGGATTACTGCCCATATAACCGGTGCCATGCCTCTGTTCTTACTCTTATCACAGTAGTAGCAGAAATGTGAAAATGCAGAGCATCACTACTGTTTACAAACCAGGATGCCAATTGAAAGCACTAATCCTCATTACAAGATAAAACAAATATTTTCTACATCATTGTTTTATGAACCATTTTGTCACAACAGACCCTTACGATGATCTGAGCTTCACTGACTACCATATCACTTAAATAAAAAAATACAAAGTATTTTTTAGGTATGAAAACAATATGGCCCTATGTGCTTGTTCATGGTCAAGCTTTTGGTGTTTATTATAAGATGCCTGCCATTGGAAATCATTATATAATCATGTTTAGCTAAAGGAAGACAAGACAATATTCTAGTCAGATCTTTTCATCAACTGTGTAACAGGGTTGTGTAGCTGCTCTTTTACTCTCTGACCATTAGAAGGAAATTTGGCTACAGAAGAGAATGCATTAAGCATCTTTTTGACATGTTTTTTGTTGTGTGAGGACAACATTTACTCTATACTGCTTCCAGTATTTATCTGTCACTTCATGGCCTTTATCACAGCAATATTAAACTTGTTGCTGTTTGTGATTTCTTAGAAGTAGGTGACCTTTTCACGGATTTTGCAAACAACATCCCCAGAAAAGTGTCCAGTAAGTGCTGCTGTGAACATCAAATTCTACTTAAGGATTTTAACCTGAAGACTTTATTTTGTTTGAGGGAAAATGCAGTTTTTAAAGTTTCAGACATTGTGCTATATTTAATAAAATATATAGAGGTGTTATGAATCTGCAAGCTTTTTAGAACACTAAGGAATGTTGGCTCTTTCTTTCTTCACTCTCGCCTACACCTACTGTTTCTGGTAAAAGCAAGAAAGACCAGACTACCTTCATAGGAAAACATAGCAGCATAGATAGTCTTCTGACAAATTAAGAAATAGTGTTATGGAGCTGTTGAAATGATCTCAGAGGCAGGTGTTAGTTTCTAGCATGACTGATTTACTAAGGGAGGCCTCATCCTAACCTGGATGGAGAAGGGCTGCCTCTATTCACTACATGAGGTGAGGTTTGATTTACTTTCTCTGCTCTTCTAGCATTTCAGATTTTTCAGGATGAGTGTAGAAAAACAGTAACAGTGTTGTAGCAAGCTGCATCACTGCCTGCTAAGACAATTCAGATGGCTTTTGATACTGGAATTTTCTAGCTACTTGAAAAGCAGACTTGTCTTTCTACATGCACATCACAACCCACCGCAACAAGCACCACACATAGCACACATGCCAGTGTCTCACAGCTTCTAAGGCCCAGCCACAAACCCAATGTACTAGTCATAGGAGAGACTATCGTGAGACACACAGATGTGCCCCTTACCAGGCTAGACAAGGGGAAGGTCATGGTACGTTGCTTGTCAGGTGCTGAAAAATGTCATATCACGCACGCACTCGTCTGTCATCAACAGGTACTGTTATAACTCTGTCATAGTCCATGTTGGTGTGAATGACTTGAGACATAACTTTCTGGACTATATAAAGAGAGACATGATTGAGCTCGCTGAATATGTGTCCCAGGCAGGTATGTCCCTAACCTTAAGCAGCATCCTACCATCACCCAGAATGATGCCTCGGTACAAACAGAAGATGATTAACTTTAACAATTGGCTTAGTTTCTGGTGTCATTCTAAGGGGATCCAGTACCTGACAGCCTGGGAGGACATGATTGACAGACCATGATGCTTTGTCAGAGATGGCCTTCATCTGTCTCCCCTGGGCTTTATGCTTCTGGCAAAGGCTCTTGCCCATCCCCATAGTGCCTTTTTTAAGCACAGTCATGAGGACAAAATTACCAATGTGAAAAATTCTTCTAAACGAAATTTAAAGGTCATGTTGCTAAATGCTAGGAGTCTTAACATGAAACTGCAGTCATTGCAAGCATTCCTTGCCCTGGAAGATGCTGATACCTGGTTCAAAGCTGCGGAGAGCACTCCAGCCTTACCAGGTTTTTTGTCTTACCATATTTTCAGACCCAAAACTGAGGGCTACAAAGCCAAAGGAGGTGGAGTTTCAATATTTATCAAAGACATACACACCTCCAGGCTGGTCAAACAGTATGACACACAGGAGACACTTCAGGTACAGTTAACTATTGACAAAACACCTGTTCAAATCGTAGCTAGCTTCAGACCCCCAACCATGACTCAGGAGGCCCACTCCACCTATCTGGACTTACTTGAAAATATCAGGATTCAACCCTCTACACTGATCCTGGGCAACTTTAACTACCCAGCCATAGAGTTGAAGACCTATTTTAGCTCAAACATGAATGCCCAGAGATTCCTCGACTTCATCAATGCCAATGCATTGGATCAGCTGGTCAACACCCCCACAAGAGGTGAAAATATCCTGGACCTGGTAATAACCAACATGAGTAGCCACTGTGGCACCCCTACAGTGTCATCCTCCTTGGGAAGATCCGACCATAAAGCAATCACTTTTGAAGATACCATCTCCCATGCCCCTCCCTTACCAGTGTTGAATAAAAAAACTTTTCCAAAGTTGACTACAACCTCCTGAGAGCAGGTATATGCAGCTTCACAGTGACCATCCCTTCAGTTGAATCAAGCACTAATGTCCAAGCCTACACCAAAAAACTATATGAGCATCTATATAGCTGCATGGATTCAGCAATACCTCACAGGACCAAATCATCTTCCTCAAGGAAGAATAAACCTATCTGATGGACAGCAGCAATAAACAAATTCTATAATAAAAGGAAAAAATTACTGTTCAGGGCCAAGAAGGAGCAGGTGCCAAGCTGGAAGCAATCTCTCCTTCGTCTGAACAAGCACATAAAGTCACTGGTGAAATCCTCTAAGGCTAACTTCGAGTCCAAATTGGCCACATTCTCTAAGGACAATCAGAAGGCCTTCTTTGCATACGTTCACACTCTCAAAGGTAACTCCCAATCTGCTCTGAATTAGTGGGTCAAGAATAACACATACACAAATGCCATAGTGATAGCCAACCGTTCAGTGAAAACTTCACTCCCCTGTCCCCCCATTAGTAAACCAGGACACCTCCAGCATCTGCCCCCCCTCCCCTGATCACTAAGGTCAGCTTATTAATGCCCTCTCAAAGACAAAAAAATACAGCCTCCATGGGACCTGACAACATCCCTGGCTGTGTCCTACATGAACTCAGGCAAGAGCTCTCAGCACCACTAGGCACCCTATTCATCCAAAGCCTGTGCACCGGCTTCGTCCCAGCAGAATGGAGGACAGCCACTGTCATCCCTCTGCACAAAGGTGGAGCGTCCACTGACCTAGGCAATTATAAGCCCATCAGCCTAACTAGCCTGATCTGCAAGGCCATGGAACTCATTATCATGGATCTTATAAACAAGGAAATTGGCAACCTCCAAATGCTTGATCCCACAAAGTTTGGTTTTGTCAAAGGGGGATCATGCCTGTTAAACTTGGTCATCTTCTTTAAAACAGTCACCAAAGCTATGGATGAGGGCAAGACAGTGCACCCCACCTATCTTGACCTAGCCAAAGCCTTCAACACTATTCCCTACTCAGGCATAATAGATAAACCCTCCCAGCTAGGCATCAATCCATATGTTACCAGATGGGTAGCTAACTGGCTCACTGATAGCCTTCTCAGTCAAAATAAGGGAAGCCACCTCTAGTAGTAGAGCCATAACAAGTGGCGTACATCAAGGATCGGTCTTGGGGTCTCTACTGTTTGGGATATACTTTTCTGAGGTGCAAGCCAAAACCAGTGGTCTCTGGTTGACAAAGTTTGCAGATGACTGGAAGCTGGGCACTGTCATAAATCCCCCTAGTGATGTGAACATCCTCCAAGAGGGCCTTAACCAAACTAATGACTGGTGCCAGAAACATAGCCTCAAACTGGATGCCAATAAATTTATCAATATCCCCTTTGGGGAAAATGGTGTCTCCACTAATTATTACATTAATAACAATGTACTAAGAATGGACTCAGTCATGAGGGACTTGGACACCCAGGTTGATAGCAACCTGACTTTTGACTACCATGTTGCCTCCGTTGTACAGAAGACTTTCTACATGGCCCACCTCATAAGTAAGGGCATTTCATCCAGGAACAAGCAGGTAATAACATCCCTGTACTGCTCCCTTATCAGACCCATTATTGAATACAATGCTCCCTTCAGCATGTACCTTGCTAAGCACATGCAGCAGTTTGAGAGACCACAGAGGTTCCTGACCAGGAAAATTCAGGGTCTCAAACTCCTATCCTATAAAGATAGGCTAAAAGCCCTGTCCCTCTACTCAGTCTTGTACAGACTGCTCCGAGGTGACCTGTGTCTGGCATACAAGGCCATCTCAGACTCAACCTTGATGGAGTTGCTGCATTTCTGTAAGTCAATCTCCACTTGTGCAACCTGCACACAAGGTCTCAACCTGGCCTGTGACATTAATAGAACTTGGTGAGATAGATGTCTGTTCCAGTGACTCCCCCATCTGTGGAATAGACTTCCTCTCCATGTCAAGCAAGAGTACCTCACTAGCCCTCTTTAAGATGATCCTGGACAACTGGATGGGAAACAGAAAATATACCCCTGGGATCCCACCTGTGTCCCTGCTGGACATGGAAAACAGATGCTGACTTTGTGGGAACATGGGTTAAATTCTTGGCTAGGCTTATAAGGGTCTCCAGGCCAATAGCCTAGTATCATCCTATGAACCTGTGTCAGCCCACAGGTGCACAGGGCAGGTCATGGTGTAAAACTCTAGCAAATATTTCTCCAGAGACTATCATTGTTTCAGCTTCTTTCTCTATGATAACTTTCCTGCAGTAGTGTTTGACACATTTTGAAGCCAGATGTTGTTTGAACAGAAGCCTGTTTCAGGCCCAGCTGCATTTTATTAGGAGTTGACACCAGGTATCAAAATGCCAAAGGAGAAGGTCCCAGAGATTGAACATCAGTCCACAGATTTCTGATGCCTCCACTGCTATATCCATAGCTTATAAGAAAACTGCACATGCGCATTTTTAGCTCAAAATGGGCTAATTGTTTTTAAGCTGAATCTAAGTCAATCTATCTTTGGAGCTCCTCCTGCAAAAAAAAAAAAAGAAAGAAAGAAAGAAAAAAGAAAGGGGCCAACAATCTTCCCCATCTCTGTCTTCTGAGTATGAGGAACATTTGCGTTGTTCAGATTAAACTTCCTTCTTCTGGAAGATTATAATACCAATCTGATGATCAGGAATCCTTATCAGCTGGTTTCCCACCTGAAGTTGTGGCCTTTAAGAAGATGATAAATTTGACTAAAGAGCACTTGTGTGCCACCAAAAAGCTAAACTAATTGCTGTTGCCCCTTCATAGAGTCAGAGTCGCGGTGGTGCAGCAGTAGCGTTGTTGCCTCACAGCAAGAGGTTCTCCCATTCGATTCTTGGCTGGAGCACCTTCTGTGTGGAGTCTGCATGTCCTCACTGCGATCAAGTGGCATTCAAAAGACATGCGTAGAATGGGCATGCCTTCGTTGAAGGTTGGGCATCGAGCTGGCACCTCGGTACCCGAAAAAAATCTACTGCCAATCATTAGCGAACCGGTGTTCTGCTGTGGTGACCCCTAACCGGGAAAAGCCGAAAGAAGAAGAAGATTTATTATTTTCTATTTCTGCTATTCAATATCTCTGTTAATTATTTACTGCAAATATTGCCACTTTTTCTTGTTTTTGGAGCTTTTCTCCCTGGGCTTCCACTAAAAAGGGGTTATTTTATACCAAGTCAGACAGTCCCTATAAACATACATAAATATTGCCTTTAAACGGCCCTAGAACCAGATTGTCCTTTACAACTTTCCAGGAAGCCTGATCCGCCCTATAGAGTTCAGGCAGAGTTTAATCATTTGTATAAAATTTGGTGGTAGAACTAGAAACAACAGAGTGTCACACTGCAGCACTCAAAATACTTCCAGCTAACACAGAGAGTTGTGAACAGATATAGAAAAAAAGTTTACACTTCAGTAGCCACACTAGCCATTAAGACAGGGGATTACCAGTTCTACATGGCATAGAACCAAAGTGATGTTCTTGGGCAGATAGATGACATGGCTCAGAATATCTCTCAATAAGGGAGAAAAATCTTTAAGCTGATACAGAATGTAGGCAAAGTAGAATGTCAGGTGATGTGTGTCTGGGATACAGGGAATGTCTGTTTCAGACAAATCAGATAACTGAATGTCATTATAAGATCATATTTCATCCATAAACATGCAGATTGTGAACCAAATGATACCTTTCTCTATGACAAAGGGCATAAGTGCAGTGTAAATCGCAAACTAAAACTATATAACACAGGTAACAACACGGCAGATAATATAAACACAGCTTTATTGCACAAAATAAAATGTAAGCGCTTTCATGGTTATCCAACTGCTTCCTCAGTGTTATATAGTTTTAGTTTGTGATTTGCACTGTTTTATCTCACCGGTCTACTTGGGTCTTAGATTTTTCTTATCTATTCATAAGTGCAGTGTCTTTAGAAATATCACACAGATGATCCAGGTTTCAAATCCAGATAACACTCCTTCAGACTTCTGTGTCACTCATGCTAAGTACTGTGTTCTCTAGCTTCTGTAAGTACCTGCCCTCAACACTATTTAAATGTTCCATGCCCGTTCAGGGCACCCTGAAGTAGTGCGCAATAACTTTTATTCTTAATTTATTATCCATATACCTGCCTGTCCATGTCATAATGATGTTATTTATTTATCTATTTATACTTTGTTGACTAGAGTAGTTGCACTAGGTTAATGGCTGCTTTTCAGAAGAGACCCAAGATGATGTTCATACTGATTAGGGGAAATTTAGCCAGGGCACTTCTGCTACTCTTGGTAGTCGGGGGAAGGCTTTGTGTACTACACATCCTGACTTTGTTTCCTGTCTAGATGCGGAGGCAGCCAGGAAGAACATGGAGAAAACACAGCTGACTCGGCTTTTGCTGTAAATGGAGTGAAAGTTGCTGAAAATATAGTTGAAATGGTAGAATCACTACCAGAAGTGTTTTTCTGATGATTTGAGAGCAGAAAAAACACTGACACTGGAGGAAAAGGAGATTGTAGCTGTAACTGAGATGGAGTTAGAGGAAAATGTTCAGAGGAGATGGAAGGAAAGACAGTTACCTCTGAAAATGCATAATTACAACCCTCCAATAGGGGGGGGGGGTTGCAGGATCATTATTAGGAAGAAATGGTAAACTAAAGTGAGACAGAAAGTGAAGCAGAAATTTCATGGAGAGATCATGGAAAAAATCGAAGAAGAAAAAGTAGAAGAAGAGACTAGGCCAGAAAAAGTTCCAGAGACAAAAGCATATGCACAAACTATTGGAGAAGGAGCAAAGAAGAAAGAAGAAATAAAAGAAGCAAAGAAGAAGTATACAGTACATGTGAGCAATAAAAAAGAAGAAAGTTTGGACAGGTGTGTGGTTTGGGACTCTGTCATAGCACCTCTCGGTATCAAAGCAAAAGAGGTAAAAGCATTTATTTTAAGTAATAGACTTTTTTGACTTGATATTTGAGACTGGGTAGGCCACAGAATTTTTTTTGGGTGGATATGAACAAAAGAAAAATATCTATCCATGGTCAGAATATGTGGTGCAAGCTTTTTACAGGCAAACTAAAAAAAAAAATTTTCCAGTTTAGAACTGAAGGTGAAACAGAAGAACTGAAAGAACATTTGTTAAATATATATAAAGAAGTAATGGACACTACAAAAATATATGGTGAAAGATGACTATGGACTTGGGGGATGGGAATGTGGATAATACTGAAAATGGAAAATTATAATGTTATGCATGTACCTACTATTATTAATGTTCATGGTAATATGGGTTTTGTGAAATAGAAGGATCAACCAAAGGCTTGTTATTTCTGTGGAAAAAATGATCATTTAATCAATGAATGTTATAAAAAGATGTTATTTATATGGTAAAACAGGGCATAATGCAAAAAATGTGATTCAAAGTGCAAGAAATGTGACAGTACTAGTTATTAATGGTTAGAATATGAAATGAATGTGCAAGAAAATGAAAATTAAGTTATACAGGAGAAAGAGAGAAAAATGTGTTATACAAGAAAATGTACAAAAAGATGTGACTGATAACTTATACATGTAGTTAAAGAAAGTAACACGGAAAAAGAAAGAGACGAGACAAGTGAGGGAGAAGCTGATTGGTACACAGTAAGAAATAAAAATAATTTGATAGGGAAATGAGTTCAATAATATAATGCTTAGAGAAAATAAGAAAGGAAAGGGGTAAGCATTTTATAATACTAACTGTTCTTAAAAGCTGAAAATATTTGCTTTAAATGTGAACAGTATGAAAAATCTTAAAAGGAGAATAGGTATATTACAATGGTATGCTACAGTAGATGCACATATTATTGTTTTAGAAGATATCAGATTATTAACAGAGAAAGAAAGAACACAAACTGAAAAACTTTGGAATAATGCAGTAGTTTGGAACACGGGGAAAGAAACATGCTTTGGCATATGTATATTATGTCAAGAAAGCATTAAAGTTTTAGATGCAACCATAGTGGAACTAGGACGAATTACAGTAATATACTTGAGATGGAAAAAAATATGTATATAGAATTATAGCTTTATATGCATAGGTAGCAAAAAAAAAGAGAGAGAAGGGATACTTAAAAATATTCTTGAATATGTTTGTATAAATATGGACTTTATGGAGGTGGGTGATTTTAATTGTAATTTAAGAAAAAAATAAAAGTAACTGTAATGTTAAAGTGGTTAAAGAAATTATGAAAAGTTGAAAATTAAGTATATGGGAGAATAACAACTGGACCTACAAAAATTAAATTAGGACAGAAATTGGGTTATTTTTTATATCTGATAATTTAAAAGTTATAAAAAAAGGAATTAAGTATGCTGGGTTTTCAGATCATGTGGCTATATGGGTTAAAGTACAGGAAAATGAAGAATATATATAAGAATAGGAAAAGGAATAAAGAGAACTAATGAAAAAGAATTAGATTTAAAAGAGAAAAAAACTTCTGGAATTATGGAAAAATATGAATATGAGATAGTTTTATCAGAATTGGACTCTTGGGTGGCTTAATTTTAAAGAGAAATATAAAAAAATGATTTTAGAATGTGTAAGGAAGAAAAGAAAAAGAGAGGTATAAGATATTAAGGCAAGAAACATTTCAAGGCTTTGTAGAGAAGAAAAATTCCTTTTATTAAAAAGAGAAATATATAAAATGAATCAAATTAAAATTAACTTGTTATATAAACAAAAATATCGTTTACAAGGAAAGAAAGAAGAGGCAGCACCATATTTGTGTAAAATGATAAAAGAAGGAAAAATAAGAGAATTAAAAAATAAGGAAGCTAAGCAAATAAGACAGCAAGAAGGAATATATGAAATCATTAAAGAATATGTATTGGAATTATTTGTTAAAAGAGAAGAAAACATAGAACAAATTTATAAAGGTGAAAATTAAATAATGAAGATAATGAGTATTTAGCACAAAAAATAACTATGAAATAATTGAATGAAATTCTAAAAGATATTAACATGAATTCTGCAACAGGATTGGATGGAATTGAATATGGTATGTATAAAGAAATGAAAGGGTAGCAAAAATAGTTATAGAAGTTATGAATGAATGGTTAGAAACAGTAATTAAAGAGAAAGAGATATATACAGGAGTTATAAAATTTATATTTAAAAAAGGAAATAAAGAAGAGATAAAAAATATGGAAACCTATAACATTGAATAATATGGATTATAAAATTTTCATGAGAATAACAAAAAGGTTACAAAAAATGGATAGAATATATGATCAAAATGTATTTGTAAGAAAAGGAAAAGGAACTAGAGTTATTATGGATAATAAGAGAAATAGTTTATATCATAAATAATAATGTAGAAGCAAATGTTATGATAGGGGATATAATGAAAGCCTATGATAATATTCAGTATAAATCATTATGGGGAATTTTGCAGACATATAATGTAAGCAAAAAAATTACAAGTGATAAAATCTGTTATGAAATGAACTATGTGAAACTAAATGTAAATGGCTGGACTGGGGAAGAAATAAAAATAGAATGTGGAATAAAGCAAGGCTGCCCAGCTAGTAGTGTAATTTATTTCATTAGTTATGATGTAATAGTGAAGGGAATTAATAAACTGTCAAGTAACAGTGGATACAAAATGATGAAGGAAGTACAATTGCCAATGATGTATAATTATGTGGAAGATATTGAATTAATTGTTAAAGTATGGATGGAAAAGTAAATGAAAAATTAAGTATAAGTTAAAAACTGGTTTAAGTAAAAATAAAGAGAAAAATAAAGGATTTGGTTTTGAAGGTATGATAGGAGGTTTTGAGTTCAATGAAAAAATATATAGATATATTGGGAGTAATATTTGGAAGGAATGAATACAGACAACAAGAATGGGATAATGTACTCAAAGAAGTAAAGGATATGACTTTTTTTTAGTAATAATATAGATTTTTATATAGAAAAAAAGCAAACTTGTTGAACACTGTGGTGACAGGAAAAATTGCTTATGTTGCTAGCATCTGTATGATTCCTATTAAGTATGAATACGAACTAATGATGATTAAGTTTTCTTTTATATGGGGCTCTGGACTAAATCCAGTCAAGAGACGGATTCTATATATGAAAGAAGAGCAAGGAGGCTTGGGTTTAATAAACCCAATAGTACATGCAGCATCTTCAGTTTTGTATAAGGTAGTAAAAGGAATTATGAAGGAAAATAAAAACTTGATAGAAATGATGCTATGTTATAAATACAAAGAACTGTGGGAAGGACTGGAAGTTAAAAAAAGTAAAAGCAAAGAAATGAAAGAGTATCAAAACAAAAGTGTGTTATGGGAAATAAAAATGAATATATATATATATATATATATATATATATATATATATATATATATATATATATATATGATAAAAATAGAAAGGAATGGTAAGTATTATGAAAGCATTTTATTGTGTTGATCCATGGAATGATTAAGAAATAGATAAGAAAACAGCCATAATGATGAGATATAACTATATAAATATTGAAGAATGTAATGATTTTGATGGAGATTATCTATTAGAAAATTGCCTGTTAAGGCAAATATGCCATACAAAAAAAGTAAGATAGAATATGTAATAAAGAGTTTGAGACTACTGAGCATGTGTTTTTGAAATGCGAAAAGTTAATAATTTCTGGAAAGAAATATGTAAACATAATAGGGTGAAAAGTTGGTTAAAATTTGAGCAAATAAATATGGACATAATAGAATTTGGTTATTATGGTGCATGAAAACAGGAAGAAGTGAAGCAAATGGACAGAATAATATTTATGTTTCTTGGACTATATGGAACGTGAGACTAAATGAAATTAAATACAGTGGAAAATGGACTTCGACAAAGATTTTGGAGAAAATAATGTTTTTGTTGTGGATAGAAGAGTGGGGAGAGGATGCTTTAACTAAAATTGATAATGTATGTAAATATGTAAATAATATATAATGTAATGTTCTTCTTTCGGCTTTTCCCAGTTAGGGGTCACCACAACGGAACTCCGGTTCACTAATGATTGGCAGTAGATTTTTTAAAAAACTACTCTGGAGTTGCTGGGAGGATGCATTTGATTTGTTCACTTCCTGTTTCCTTTCCGGGTGCAATAACAGCCTGAAGAAGCAGAGAGACAGTATGGCAGGATCCAGGAGTATGAACAGTGGTGAAAAAGGTGGTTGTATCATGGATGTCTAGCCAGAGAAGTCCAAGGAACAAGCTGAGTTGCTCATGGATGCTGGAGTATATATCGCTGAAGGAGGTGCCACTTTTACAATAGCAGTGGAGTCAGAAGATTTATTAGGCAATCTGAAGAAGGCAGTTGAGCCTTCAGATTTGGAAATGCTGTTACAACAGGATTTATTTAGCAAGGACATCAAAATGATATAGGCATGCATTGCTACAACCCTCCAGTCAAAAGAGTTGCAGGATATGTATTGAAGGGTTTACCTGTAGAAAGTGAATAAGAGAGTGGTAGAAATCTATCTTGGGAAGAAGTTATTGTCAGAATTCAAGATCCAGTAGCAGGTACCAGAAAGGAAGGAGAGACTACTAATATGAACACAACTTATGTGGATATAGTAAGAAATAAGAAGCAGAAAACTAGCAATGAAGGAAGACAACTAGAGGTAAGAAAAAATCTGTATGGTATGAATATTTAGGAAAGCAGAGGATGAGATGGACAGATATAAGATACAAGACAATGTTATCTCTTCTCTAGTTGTATAACCAAAGGAGAAAAGGGCATTTATTAATATAAATAGAGTCATTTTGTGACATTATTTTTGAAACTGGGACAGGAATGGAGAAATTTCTACCAAAATATAAAAAGAAAAGATACTGTCACCCTTGGAATAAATATGTTTTGAAAGCATTTAATAGAGAGACCAAGAAGAAAATTCATACTCAATTCAGAACTGATATTGAATGACAGGCCTAAAGAGACATTTGATTAAAATGTGTCAAAATCTTATGGATGTAACTAAAGTTTATGACAAAAGATGTTTATGGACTTGGAAATGTAATGTACTAAAAATGAAAAATGATGCTATCGTGCATATTCCCAGTCTGATAAATATTGAAGGTGAAAGGGTATTGTATTAGGGTCAACCTAAGCATGTTTTTATTGTGGAAATTCATATTATTTAATTAATGACTGTGATTAACAGAAATGTTATGTATGTGGTAAAATTGGACATGATGCAAGAAAATGCAAATTGAAATGTTATAGATGTGATAAAACAGGTCACTTGTGGATGGATTGTAAACAAGAGAGAAAAGAAGGGGAGAGGAAGTATATAGCACACAACAAGAAATGGTACAACAGGGCAAAATTTTGGAAATTGTTATAAAAAAAGAGAACAAAGACAAGAAGATAAAGAGGTAAGAGAGAAAGAGAAGAAGGTTCAGATGTAAGTGAACATGATATTAATTGGACTACAGTGAAAGGTAAAATAATTCAATAGGCAAAAGGGTAAGACAGATGAAAATGTATAGGAAATAATATAAAAGAAAAAGAGGCAGGAATAATAAGATAAAATGAAATAAAATTGTACTAAGCTTATTATAAGTGACTTTCAAAGAGATATGTTTAGAGTAGTAGCAGTAAATATAAATAGTTTTAAAAGTTTAACAAGAAGGATAAGCATTTTAGAATGGCATAAAAAACTTGATACTGATACAACAAGTTTGACCATAATAGACAGATTACAAACTGAGCAATTATGGTGAGGTAATGTCTGGAATCTAGGAAAAAGATATATGTTCAGGAATAGGAGTATTATTGAGGAAAATAGTAAAAATATTAGATGTGACATTGGTAGAAATGGGAAGAACAACCATTTTGGATATAAAGTGGAGAGAGCAGGTATATAGGATGATAGCAATTTATGCTTATGTCAATAAAAAAGATGGAGAAAATATGTTCCAGAATATTTTAGATTATTTAGCTATAAACATGGACATTATGGCAGTAGGTGATTTGAATTGTGACATGAGAAATAGAAAGAGAAAAGTAAGTTAAGTAAATAAAGCATTAGAAATAAGATATTGTAAATTATATTTATGGAAGTTTAATGGGTGTAGAATACAAAACAGAAATAGATTTTTTTTTTGCTATCTCAAGGAGTAGAAATAACTAAAGAAGGTATATTCGAAACAGGATTTTCAGATCATTTGGCTATCTGGATAGAAAAAAAGGATATGAGAGATCTAGAAAGATAGGAAAAGGATAAAAGAATAAATGAGGCAAAATGGGATAAGAAAGGAACTCTGTAGATGAAGGAATTTGGGAAAGATTATATTGATAGAAGATTTTTTCTTGATTAGTCAGAATGGTGCATAGACTTTAAAGAAATATATATATGACATTTTATGTACAATGGGAGTTAATGTAAGCAATGAAAATAAAGAAAATAATAAGAAAACGTGGAGAGTTATTTTCTACTTCAGAAAAGAGCAACTGGAAATATTTTTCTAAATAAAAAGAACTGCATGTATTAAATCATGCAAAAATCAAGTACTAGTTGTATAAGCAAACTTATTTTTGCAAGGAAAGGATGAGGAGATAGCTCCATATTGAAATAAGTTAGTTAAAGAAGATTACAGAGTAATGAGAGAACTAAAGAAAAAAAACAGCTACAATACAGAATAGAAAAGAGAAAAAAGAATGGAATTGGTGACAGCATACGTAAAGGACATAATTCAAGAGAAATGCTCATTCAAAATGGATAGATGGGAATTAAAATTATTTCACAACAAGATATTGAAGATATAGAAAGATAAATATCTTTGGAAGAATGGAATAGAATATTACGAATAGATAATATGGCATCAGCAACAGGACATAATGGTATACAATATCAAATGTATAAAAATTGGGAACCGTATTAGAAGAAATGTTTCTTAAATTATTAAATGAATGGTTAAAAGAATGATTCAAGTACAAATAATTATGTAGAGGGGTAATAAAATTTATATGGAAGAAAGACAGGCATGATATACAGAAGTGGAGACCAGTGGTAATAAATAATAAAGACTGCAATTTGTTTATGATATAATTCAGAAAAGAATGCAGACTAAAATTAACAAGGTCATAGATGACATGATATATAGCGTAAGAGGCAAGAGTTGTCAGGAAGTATTAATGATAATTAAGAAGTTAATAGATGATAACATAAATATAAAAGAATACAAAGATTATGATAGGTGACATAAAGAAACCATTTGATACTATACAACATTCTAAACTATGGATTTTTTGATTGTATAATATAAGTGAAAATATAAATGTGTGTTAGTTCTTCTAAGTATAATACAATTAATGTTTTAGTAAAAGGAAGATTAAGTAAGGATATAGTCATAAAAAATGGAACAAGACAAGATTACCTTTTGAGCAGTACAATATTTACATTAGTAATGAATGCACTAGTAGATCATATAAACCAAGAATTGAAAGAAGTATGTTATATAAATCAGGAAGTTATTGAAATGCACATTATGTTATCATATATAGATGACATTATAATGGTGTCCAAAGATGTGAAAGGAATGGAGAAAGTATTAGATAGTTTAAATAAGTGTCTAAATGCAATACAATTGTGTTTAAACAAAGAAAAAAGTAAAGGATTTTGGATATGATGGAGAAATAGCAGCAACTGTGTTTAATTTTCAAGAGACAGTTTTAGGGTTACATTTTGGGGTACAAAAGGTAATAGAAGTGCAATAGAAAAAGATGATAGAAGTGATAAGAAATGTGTAAATTTTGGAGTTCCTTTAAATTATCATTTTTTAAAAAGTTACATTTTATGAATTCAATATTAATGGCAAAATGATGTTTCTGGCAAGTGTTTTTGGTTTACCATTAACATATGCAAAGGAATTATATACAAAAATGTTTGCATTTATTTGGGTTCAAGGCTTACCCTAGTGAAGAGAGGTACATTATATATTAATAAAGAAGAAGGAACTTTAGGTTTGATTAATCCAATTGTATATGCTGCCTTTTTAAATTTGTATAGGGTCCTGAAATATATAAAGGAAGCCAAAGGAAGGTTACTAAGCAAAACATTAAGGCCTAAATAAGGAAGAAGATGGGGATCATTGTAGAGATTTAAAAGAAAAAAGCAATATATAAATGATTAATTTAACATTTATTAGGAAAAGCTATTATGTAGGAGAATAAATGTAAATACTATTGAAAAATAGAAAATGTGGTATAAAAATATTATAGGAAAACATTACTATGTGTATCCTTGGAAAGACTTGGAAGAACAAAAAGTTAGGACAATAAAAGCAAGAATATAAAGATATAAATATGTGTTAGAATGTCAGGACTTTTTGTGAAGAATGGGAATACGAAAACTACCAGTTACCGCAAATATGATGAATAAAAACAAGTTAGTTATTGTAAAGAACTTGAGACAACTGAGCACATATTTTTAAAATGTAAAAGAATTGTAAAAGTGTGGAAAACTTGATAGATGTACATTATTTTGAAGATATAAAGAGTATAGGAGACATAAACATGGACATGGTTGAATATGGATATTATGGTAATGGTAATAAAACTAAGGGGTATGTATGTAAAACAGATAAAAAAAGTTTGTTGTATGGGTTCTAACAAGGGGAAAAGGAAATAATGTTTAATGAAAGATGGGATTTGGCAAAAATATTGGAAAAGCTAAAATTTTGGTTATGGAAAATGGAGTAGGGGGTCTAATAGAATGTCTAATAAGTAGAAATGTGACGTGATTAAAACATTGTGAATATTGTATATCATGTAAATATTGTATGATTGTTGTAAATAAGTATTCTTTTCATTAAGTGCCATGGGATCATTTACAACCACCTGAGCTACTACCATCTCGGGCAAATGGGGCCACAGTATAATGTCTCATCTGTAGGGCACAACACCACCTACCCATGCTGCACTGCAGTGACAGCTGTGCTGATGATACTTTGCACTTGCTCACTTGGGGGTCTTGAACAAACTTCCAGGTTTTCCATGAAAATGAGTCATTGTCTCAGTGAGACTACCCAGTTAAAACATTCAATTAAATAAAGTACATGCATTCATACATTGCATTAATATTGCATGCCTGGCTTCATGCTCAGCTTTTCCTAGTAGATGCTAATGGAAACCTGCTTAATTCCTCTCTGGACAAGTCCCTTTTGTTTGTCCCTCCAGTCCAAAAAATGTTGCAGCAGCTGGAAGAAAAGGTGGAAACATTTCAAAATGTGATGCATGTGTTTTACTCCCCTGCTGAGCTGTAGCCTACAGAAGTTGTTGGCATCTTTGCTAAACAGATTGCATTTATGTTTAGTCCTTCTTTCATCTGAATTCAGAGCAGATGGCAGGCAAGTAACTTGGGACTGTTTATTGCTGATTGTAGGTTGGAGTTTGTGGTAGCTATTCCTAGTAAGAAGTGCAACAGCCCACCACTGTCTGCTTCAACACACTTCTGGCTTTTCTTAACATTAACTCTCAGTCTGCTGTTCTGTTTTCTTGTTGATTGGAGCATTTGTCTATTTGCTTCTCTTTTTTTGTTGCTCTTACTGTTTTTTGTGTGTTTCTCATTGTTCCAAAGTGGACCCCATGATCAGTTCCGCTTAATTAGTGAATTATGGTCACTTGCTAGTCTGTGTCAAAATGGGTTCACAGTTTGCTTTGTCCCATTCTGTTACCAGTCTGCTTACTTGAGGAATCCTGAGGCAGTGTAGTAACTGCTTCATACATACTGACAATCACCTTCTCTTTTATTTCACACACAATTTGTGACAGCTAGATATATTTGCTCAATTTGGGGATTAACTTCTTATTTACCACACATACTAGTAAGCAACTTACTGTTATACTGCAGACACCTAACAATAAACTCATTTATGTGCAGAGGTAATTAAGAAATCATTATGCAAGTCTCCTAGACACAATTCAAACATGCCTCAGCCACATAATACTAATCACACCAATATATTCATGCTTGCATCTTCTCCTCAGGACTTCCACATATTGGTTGAGACTCCTTTGGCTGAAGCTGTACGTGGTAATCTATATGTTGACTCTACAGTCAGGTGCACTGATGCTCCACTGACCAGATTGTGCAAGGATAGACTCACATTCATCTGGCTGTGGGGCACCTGGATTTATGAAGTGACCACAGCATTTAGATGTCTTCACATGAAGTAGGAGTATGCTTGGGCTGTTCACCCATATCATCATGAATGATCTTACATCCCCTTCCCAGAGCGGGGATGCAAAGAAATATTCTTGAGTGTTTTCTGCATGTATCCGAGGTGGGCAAAACACCTGTTCTGAGCAGTATCTTACCTTCTGCTATAGCAATGCCACAATTTCTATCAAAAATAACTGATTTTAATAATTGGCTTTTTAACTGGTACCATTGTAAGGAGATACAGTGTGTGTGTGTGTGTGTGTGTGTGTGTGTTAGCATGAGAGGGAATGATTGACAGGCCAGCCTGCTTCTGGTGCTTTCTTGAAAGTCAAGCACATTCATACATGTCACAGTTTCCTGATAATACTTCCTTAGTATCAGAGTGTTGCATCTTATTGCTCATTCAAACCAACTAGTGACAGTAGAGGAGTATCCTTTTCTATCCCTTCTCATATTAAATTGTGTCTTAATACTTCAGGATTCTGATTTTGAACTTCTTGGCATCTTGGTCACATTTAATAAGATTAGTTACTACATTATCATTAACTATAGAACCCTTTAAATGTTGACTGAGAACCACATCAGGTAGCCGGATATGTTGGATTCGATGTCTGTTAATCCTAGTACTCTAATTTCGGGTAACTTCACCTATCCATCCATCAAATGGAAGTCTTACACAACCATCTACAAATATGAACAGTGTTTCTCCAGCTTTGTTAATACCAACTCCCTAGATCAATTTTCCATGTTTACAGCCAAGGGAGTAATATCCTTAACCTTGTCCTTACAAATGTTGCAACCTTTACACCAACTAGTATACCCTCCTTGATCAAATCTGACCCCAAACTATTCTTTTCACTCAGTCAGTACCCACCTGTTCATAAATTCAAATACATTCAGAAGCTAGTCCAAAGAAAACCTTATACTCCTGTCTTAAGAAATTCAAGGGTGCCTTTCCCTCTGTAGGCCTAATCTATGTAACCATCACATTTACCCAGGATTTTTACAATCATCTCAACCAATGTATTGATAAAGTTATACCTATTAGATGTACATACAGTGGGAAATACAACAGCAGACCTCTATGGCAAGAAACAGACAAACATTTTAATAGGAGACAAAATATATGATTCTTATAAAAAGTTACCCCTCCCCCAAGTCAGATGGACATTGGTACGTAGGTCTGCAGGGATCTTATCTGCTCCATTAGATGTAAGGCCGAATGTGAACAGAAGGTAGTAACTCTTCTAAGGATAACCACAAGGTTTTTTTCAGCTACATTAAGAGCATTAGAGGTAATACATAATATTACTCCAAGTGGAGCTGAACCGCCCCATTTCTTCTGATACCAAAGCCAAAGCTAATGTTCTGGCTGACAAATTATCTCAATTTTTTTTTCCAGTATACTCACCCCATGTTCCCTCCTTTGAGTCTCTAAATTATTCTTCCTCATCCCATTATCACTATGATCTAGATCCTGCTAGCTATTACCAAAACTAAATATAACAGCTCCAGAGGCTCAGACAATATACTATGATTTCTTGTTGTTAGTACAAAGTAAGCTTTTGATGAACCCCTTTTTGGAGCTCTTTAATCTCAACTTCTCCACAGGGTATGTGCCTGAATTGTGAAAAATAGAAGTTTTGGTGCATCTGCATAAGAGTGTTGTAACTGACCACATACATTATCATATCAACAGCAAAACTGGTAACTCACAATCTGTTGACTCTATTCAGTTCAGTTTCATGAAAGGAAGGGCTTGCCTGCTTAATTTGTTTGCCTTTTTGAGGGTGTGACTGATGGCATTCAAGGAGGCCATTCAGTTTGTGCTACTTACCTCCACATTACATTCAATACAATTCACCAAGAGGGCATTATTGATAAGCCTACCGGCTTAAATATTAACCCATACATCACTCAGTGGATTGCAAATTGTCTGCCAGACTGAATACACTGAGTATAAGTTGGTGGTACCGTTCCATCTAATAGGCTACTAGTTACTCACTAGTCACATGTCTCAGGGTTCTGTACTGAGTTCCCTTCGTTTCAGAATCTTCTTCTCTAATGTGGAAACAGATGTGCAGGGTTTTTAGCTGGCTAAGTTTGTAGACAACTGCAAAATGGTTGCAATGATTAACTCCACTACATACTACAAGCACTCATTCCACAAGAAGGGCTACTTAGAGTCAGCACTTGATAGTACAACCTTGGCCTTAGACTGCACACAAAACAAAGTAGTGTAGTTGCGTTAGAGCAACAAGTATATCCCACTGATTATTATATAAATGGAACCCTGCTTAAGGTTGATACTCGCATTAAGGATCTGAGTACATTCATTGACAGCAAACTGTCCTTTGATCATTAAGTATCAGTCATAGTAAGGAAATGTTTTCACTGAGCTTAATAACTTAACTAAGGTATATCCTGTTGATCTGGAAACATTATAGTCCCTGCATTCTTTTCTTATTAGGTCTGTTATTGATTACCATTTGCTGTGTATTTATCCAAATATGTAACCGAACTTTAAAGACCTGAGCATTTTCTAATCAAGACAATCAAAGGATTTGGCTCCCTTAGTTGTCAATATAGACTAAAGCATTTTCATTTTTTTTTCTTTCTCATACACACTCCTGGGTGGAAAGTTCTATCATGCCTTCAAGGCTATGAATGATCTTGTTTAACTAGACTTTCTCCACCTGCAAAACATTTATAATATTAAGAACACTCAATCCATTCCCTCATCTTACATCATAATATAAGTAGGACTTCTAAGAGGGGCAGATTCGTTAACAAGAGGATTCCCTTCCCTGTGAACAAACCTTCCTTGAATGTTAAGTGGTATAATATTTTTGGCCTTTTTCAAGTTAGTCCAGGTGATTGGATGGGTCCACATAAATGCACTCCTGGGATTAGCAGTATGGCACTGATCAAGAAAGGAGATAAATCTACTGGCTACTTCATAGGGTACATGGTTAGGCACTATATGGTCAATCTGACTAGCTGCCTAGTACTAACCTATGATACTGTGAACCTATTACCTAAGTATTTGAGAAACTACCATACCAAATCACGGCCATTTAACAGAAAACAAATTTAACAAAAAGGAGTTAGTTCCAAAAAAAAAAAAAGATAACAAATTGCTTGGAAAAATAAAGATAAACAATCACCAAAGCAGACCATTTGGAATTAACTAATGGCAACCAACACCATCAGACTTGCCCTTTTTATATCATAATGGCTCAAAAAATCACTGCAAAGGGGTAAGAGAAGCAAATCCAAATGACTATTCCACAAAGTTGTGTGCCACTCCAGAGCCTGTCTCTCTGTAGCAAAACATCACCTGTTATTAACCTTGCTGAATAATTCATCTATTGGACATTCAAGCTATTCAGTTAGGACCATGTGTAGAGCAATAAATAAATAAAATCTCTGGAAGTCTATTTTGGGTCTGTCAAACTTAAAGTCTTTGAAACAAAAAGACCAGGATATAATCAGATCTTTTTTTTTTTTTTTTTTTTTACCTTCCCTCATGCAGGAGGTCTTTCTGATGCCTCTGTGTATGCAGGATACTTATTCTTATATTCTTGTCTAGAAAGTACACAAAACCGTTTCCCAGATTTGAGATAGTGCTCCCATTATTGATTCATTTCACAGCTTCTGGCATTTTTTTGCTGTGCCCACAGAGTTTACAAAGTACCTGGTTGCAGGGTATGCACATCAAGGCTGTTGGAGAATCTACATAATTGCTTGCCAGGAGGATTACCTAATTGAAGCCTTTTCTATCCATAGCCTAAAACCTTCTTTAGAAAATACCATGTTTTTTTCTCAAAGTATAGGAAGTGTAGCCAGATGCAAAATAATTAAACTACAATCTTTCCAGTTAAAAAAGCTTCTGGGAGCTATACCCAACACAAAGCTTTAATTCCTTTTCCTCAGCACAAGGTTCAGCTAATGCTGGATTTCATGTCTACACATTACTTAACAAACTCGCCTGATAGCACAAATGGTCCAAATTCAATGTACGTGGTTTTCTCCATTTTCCTGATCACAGATGTCAGACTTCAGATAAGGAAACCCTGTGAACCTCAGGAATTTGTAGAGCCAGTCATGTCAATCTCTGAACCAAGTTCTTCCTTTGCTGACATTCCTAGTGAAGGAGTGTTTAGTAGAGGCATCCATACCTCTCAACCTCTTAGTGCAAGAAATCTGGACAAAGCCTAATATAATGGGGGGGGGGTGGGCAAAGGCCCAAAACTAGGAACAGATTTTACATATTTCTCTTATAAACTTAGAAATCTGATAAAATGACAGGAATTGTGCTAGCATGCATTTTCTGAAAGATATGAAGTCTGAAACTCAAGTGTATGTCATTATTAGTGATTTCAGTCCTCAGTGATTTGCCAGAAAACCACAAATTTTGTGAGGAACAGACCAAAAATATGAGACAAAAATCTGGGTATTCTGTGAAAATCCGGACAGTTGGGAAGTACGGTGACATCACGAGACCGCAATAAATCAAGGTACTTGATTCACAGCTTCTATTTCAGACCAGATACTGATTTTGACATAGGAAACTCGTTTTCAGTGATGAAGGTACAAGGGTGTTTAACTATATCTCCTCAGCTCTAAGTGGGTCAGAGCTTCAACCTAGTGCAAAAAAGGCCATTTTTACAGGCATGCACTATGTGGGGGGCTTCATTCCCCCCAGTCTTCTTACTAGTATCTACTAACTCCCTGGTTATACAGCTGCAGAAAAAAATGAAAAGCCCAAAAACTTGGAATCACTTCTAGCTCACAAATAGAAGCTGTGCTGGCAGTGTTTCCTTGTGCAAAACAGCAAACTAGGAGCTGCAGATCAGGAAAGTGCACTCAACTAGTTCAAGGTTCTTTCAGATTACCCTCAATCAAACATAGGAAAGCTGTACAAGAGTTGTTAATCTCATGCTCAAAGAAACAAGCACATCAGCATAAAGGAAATGAAGCAAATAAAACTCACTCTCCAAAGCAAAGAATACAGCATCCATGGGACCAGACAACATCCCAGGCTGTGTACTACATGAACTACAAAATGAACTGGCACCTCACCTAAGTGTCATGTTTAATCATAGCCTCACCTCAGGCTTCAAGCCCACTGAGTGGTGCACAGTTACAGTTATCCCACTCCACAGGGGGGCTCCACCTTGGATCTCAGGAACTACCGACCCATCAGTCTGACGAGCCTGATCTGCAAGGCCATAGAATGTATTATCATGGAATTTATAAACAAGGACATTGGCAACCTTCAAACCCTGGACCCCATGCAGTTTAGGTTTGTGAAGGGACGATCTTGTCTCCTGAACCTGATTGACTTCTTCAAATCAGTCTCCAGAGCCGTGGACAAGGGTAAGGTGGTCCACACAGCCTATCTGGACCTTGCCAAGGCCTTCAACACCATCTCCCACTCTGGAATCATCGATAAACATACTAAGCTGGGCATTAATCCCTACATCACACAATGGGTTGCCAATTGGTTTACTGACAGAACCCACACTGTAAAAGTAGCTGACTCCAAATCCAGCTCCAGACAAGTGACAAGTGGAGTACCTCAGTGTTCAGTCCTAGGACCGCTGTTGTTTGGCATCTACTTCTCTGAAGTACAGGCCAACACTAAGGGACACTGGCTAACAAAGTTCACAGATGACTGCAAACTGAGAACCATTATTGAATCCCCAAATGATGTGGATATTCTACAAAAGGGCCTTACAGAAACAGATGCTTGGCGCCAGAACCATGGGCTCAAGCTCAGTTCCAAGAAATGTATAGTTATCCCCTTTGGGAAAAAACATGTACCCATGAATTACCACATAGGTGGCAGTACACTAAACACTGAAAGTGTGATTTGACTTAGGGACACAGGTGGACAGTGGTCTTACCTTTAATAACCAGATCACCACAACAGTCAGGAAATCCTATGTGGCACACCTCATCACTAAGGGTTTTAAATCCAGAAAAAAGTAGGTTATTGTCCCACTGTACTCCTCCCTCATTAGACCCATTATAGAATACAATGCCCCATTTGGTGTGTACCTCTCAAGACATCTGCAACAACTGGAAAGGCCGCAGAAATACCTCACTGAAATAATCACAGGCCTAAAGCAGATGCCCTATGCTGACCTTCTAAAAAAACTCCACCAATACTCTGTCACATATTGTCTACTTAGAGGTGATCTCTGCTTAACATACAAGGCCATGTCAAACCCAGAGCTGCTGGACATGCTACACTTAAAGAAATCCCAATCCCTCAGAGAGACATGCTCCAGGGATCTAAACCTTGTCATCACAATGAACAAAAAATGCTGGAGGGATAGGTTCCTGACCCAGGGACTCCCCAGACTCTGGAATATACTGCCCATACATGTCAAGCAGAGCACCTCTTTGGCCCTCTTCAAAAGGAACCTTGATGATTGGATGGGAGATAGGAACTTCACCCTGGGCATCACATCAGTCGTCCTGCTAGACAGGGATCCAGGGAAGTAAATACTGTGGGAAGAAATAGCCAGGGAATTGTTATGGCTAGGCTTGTATAGGCCCTAGGGCCGATAGCCTAGTACCAACCTATGAACCTATGGCCATTCTGCCAACTCTGACAGGTTTCCAGTTAATCCTTTAGCCTGAAACCCTGCATACTGTAACAGACACCAAAACAGTAATGTGGCACATAAACAGAGAGGTGCACAGTCACACCGCCTTTTCAGGTAAACCTGGGAATAGACAATTAACATGGATTTAATTGGTCATGGCCATTTGTATCCCAATTCAACAAAAATATTCTAGCAGATTTTATATACCATGGGGATTTCCATCTTCTTTGAATAGACACTGGTCAGAAAACCATTCATGAACATAACAGAGGTCTGGACAAGTCCAATAATGGATATAATTACATCTCACCTAAACATTCAGTTTGTCATATATTGCTCCAGACTAGCTTATCACTGGGCAACATTAAACATTACTGTCACTGTTATAAAAGCATAAGCAAGCAGCCCCCTGAAGTCAAGAGGCAATAAATCCAGGCTGAGAATATATCCAAAGATATAAATAAAGTCCACAGAAGATAAATCAGGTACCAGTTTAATAGAAGACACAAGCGCTTTCACATAGCTTCATCAGGTGTAACCATTTCATCTAAAAACACACCTTTATACATGCATTAATTGATCACATGACTGAAACTTTTAAAGAGACAAAACTCATTTTATACTAATATGATATAAACAAATAACTAAATACAAATAACAAATACAAATACAAATAAAAATGTATAAACAAATGAATTATATATATATATATATATATATATAAATATGAGGACTACTATTAAAACTTAGCTTAAATAAAACTCAAGTGCCTAAAAAGTACATCTCCTATTTAGTGGTCTGTTACGTAATATGGGCTTGATAGGAACACATTCATTGAGACCATGTCCTATATGGGATCTCAGTCTAACTATCCATTTTGCTTCTGTCTCTTCAGTTTTAACTCTCACATCACCCCCTCTATTATTCTCATAGATAACAGATAGAACTCTGAAAGTAAATTTATGATGTTCACCCATGTTGCTAATATGTTTTGCCAAAGCATTAATTCTAGACTTCTTTCTAATGTGATATAGGTGCTCTCTCATTCTCTCTCTAAGAGTTCTGTCTGTCTTGCCTATATAGAAGCAATGACATTGTTGGCACTCAGCCAGATAAACAACATGTATGGTCTCACAAGTGGCACTTACCCTGATATCAAATGTTCTTGTTGTGTCAGGGTGATGAAATATTATAGAAGTATCTATGTGTGGGCACTGTGGACAGTGACCACAAGGTCGTGTGCCTTTAAACTCCATGGAAGGTTTCTCTGTTCTTACCCCACATAATCTCCTATACAAGTTCTTTTTGTTCTTGAATGTATACTGGGGTCTAGCACCAATTAAAGAGGAAATTGTGGGTTCAGTAACCAATACCTGCCAGTTTCTATTAATAATGTCTGTATAGTGCTTGATATCTCTAGCATAGGTAAGGCAGAGACTGAGCTTGGGTTCCTGGCTTTTATTATATCTGGGAGCAGCATTGGAAAAATATGGTTTGGCTTCATTAAATCTCATACGTCTCACCATCGTCTCATTCTTGTTGATACTATAGGTATGATACTGTCACTGTGACTTGGTGCCAATTGCTTCTGTACGCATTTCACAAAATTGCTGGAGAGCTGCACCCTCCCTAGTGTAATGTTCTCTCTGGCAAGGTCAGACTATAAAACTTTCTCCTTTGATGTAAATGTAAAACCAAGGACACCAGCTAACCCTGAAACTTATAACAATTATTCTTGGGTAAAGCTGCTACCATTAAGTGATACCCTGGCAAAAGTTCAGTTCTCTCGCAAACCCTGAGAACATCACTGCCTATGCAGAATCATTTACAAAAGCCCTGTAGAATCATATTAATGGCTGCATATTGACAGCTGTACCTACCTGAATTAAATGCAGAATCAACTTAGAAAACTAGCCGCCCTGGTGGAATCCCAGAATCAATAACCTGTATAACAAAAGGAAGAAATTCCTGGCCAAAGTTAGGACATGCAATGTCCAGCAAGGTAAAAAAAATCCCCCATCAACCTAAGCAAGCAACTCGGGAATAATCAAGTCCACCAAAGCCAAATTTCAGGTAAAATTAGCCTTTCAGGCTAAGGACAATCACAAAGCTTTCTTCAGCTATGTCCATAACCTCAAAGACAGTGAACAGCAATGTACCAAATTAATTGTAAACCATGCCTCCTATATGGAGCAGAAAGACAGAGCAAGCCTCTTGACCAACAAATTTAGCTCCAGTTTTGTCACTCTGTCCCTGACAGATGCCACTCAGGAAATACCCACATCCATAACTCCCCCAGCTGTCACTAGTGAGCATGTACTCAAGGCACTCTCCAAGTCCAAGAATAGTGCATGGATGGGTGCTGATAATAGCCCAGGATGCCTACTTAGCATAAAACATGAACTACCAGTCCCAGTGTAATCCCTGTTTAACCAAATCCTCCAAATTGGTTTCATGCCAAATAAATGGAGGACTGCAATGATTATCCTGCAGCACAAGGGTAGGCTATCCATGTACCCAGGGGATTATAAACATATAAGCCTGAATAGCTTGATATGAAAAGCTATGGAAAGAATAACCATGGATATTCAAAATTATGACATAGGTAACCTAAAACTACTGGGCCCAAATCAGTTCAAATTTTTCAAGGGCAGATCTTGCCCACTCAGCCTGGTGGACTTTGTTTAGATGGTCACTAAAGCAATGCACAAGGACAAAATGGCACATATAGCCTATCTCAACCTAGTCAAGGTACTTGATGCAATACCCCATTCAGGTATTGCAGAAATTCTCACTAAACTATGTATAAACTCCCTAGATCACCTACTAGATAGCCAGCTGGAATACAGACATGACCCAGGAAGTTAGAACAGGAAGTCTACCCTCACAAAAAGTCTGTTTTTTAGTGGGGTGCCTCTTCTGAGTTGCTCCTGTTTGGCATCTACTTCTCTGAGGTCAAAAATAATGTCATGGCCCTTTGGCTGACCACGTTTGCAGATAATTGCAAATTGGTTATAGCTGTTGAATCCCTGCAAAACAAATATTTTCCAAGAAGGCCTGAAAAGAGACTAATAACTGGTGCCAGAGTCATGGTCTAAAACTCAGTGCTGAAAAGTGCATCATAGTATCTTTCAGAAAGGCTGCCACTCCAGCAAGCTACAACAGTGACAATATACCCCCTGTAGTCATGGATTTGGGAATACATATAGAGAGTGATTTAGCATTTGATCTTCATGTGTTAATTGTGCCTACTGTAGTAAGGAAATCATTCTATGTTGCACAACTTATAAGCAGAGGTATGGCATCTAGATCCGAACACGTCATTGTTCGGTTGATCTCTACTCACATTAGAACCATACCTCTTTTCACATAAAATCTAGACAAAGCCAAAAATAATAGGGGTACAAAAGTACAAAAATAGGGACTGATTTTAAATATTGCTCTTACAAACTTAGAAAGTTGCTAGAATAACAGGTTTTGCACTAACATACATTTTCTGAATGATATAAAGTCTGAAACACAAATATCTGTTATTTCATGACTTTAATGCTCAATGACCTGTCAGAAAAAAACACAAGTTTCATGAGGAACAGACCAAGAATATGAGGTAAAAATCTGAACATTCTGTGAAAATCTGGACTGTTAAGAGCTATGATTAGACCAATCATTCAGTAAAATGCCCCTTTGGTAAGTACCTAGCCAGGCATTTGCAACAAGTGGATTGTCCACAGAGATTCCTCACAAAAAGAATACATGGTGTGGAAAACAAGTCCTATGTGGAGCACCTCAAAGCCTTGTCCTTACATTTAATCTCCTACAGGCTGGTGAAAGGTGACCTAAGCCTGGCCTGTTGCATACCTGTAAAACAAATAGCATCAGGAACACCTGTTCTGGGGACCTAAACCTTGACTGCCATATAAATAGGACATGCTAGAGGGACAGGTATGTGACTCAGTGATTCCCCCTTCTCTGGAACAGGCTTCCCATCCACGTGAAGCAGAGTTCATTCCTGCACTTATTTAAGCATAACTTAGATCAATGGATGAGGTACAGTAAATACATCCCAGGTCTGGCACCTATGTCTCTATTAGAGAGGGAGATAAAGCCTGTAAATGCTCAGCCACTGATGCACAAGTATATATGCCCCCCAAACCCTTGGGAACCAATACTTCTATTTAATTGGGAAGCATGAGTAGGCTTAAAAAGGCCCTTTGGATCAATAGCCTAGTATTCTACTGTGATACTATGATTTTCATCAACATCTATCTACTCAGACTTATTGCTAATGGTGAAAAGAGAACAAAATAGATGTGATTTTGATAGCACCTTACTGCCAAGATAGCATCAGTTTTGTGGAATATGTTTTACACTAGCTCTCCAGAGCAAGGCCATGTCTTAGGACAAGTACCTGGTGCTACACACAAACCACAAGATGCCCAAGCTAACATCCTAGAGTTCCTCAGACTGGTACTTCAGAGACAATTTTGTGTTTATCCAGCTGAAGTAATTTCTTTTTTTGAATGTAAATTAGAGTGGTAATAGCAAAAAGTCTTACTTAAGTAAATGGATCAAGTTCTCACACTGGCGTCAAAAAAGACTATGGAAGTAGGAAGTGCTGTCTGCTTCCTTTTACACTTCAGAAGGGGAATTTCCATGCTAGGATAATAGCCTTTTGGACGACAGCTTGAAGTCTAAATTAGCCTCAAAAACAGACAAATATTCTGTATCATTCAGGTTCAAATGAAACGAGTGTTAATTCTGATGAAATCCACAGTCAGGGGATGAAAGCGCTCAATCCAGTGGTTTTCCAGTTTTACTATTAAAGTGGATTTTATTGCTGAATTCTTTGGTTGCTGCTATTTGTGTTTGACTACACAAAAAAACTTTTTCGAGATTTCTTGACTGCTGACAGTGTGTGTTTTGTACTATTCCTTAAAAATTTGTGTGTGTGTAAGGTTTCTGTGAGGCTACTACTTGGAAATTCATTCGCACATTTTCTAAACTTTGCTGTCCACTCCAGAGGAAGACAGCATATGTTCGTAGGTTACTAAAATAGTAGGCAATCAGTATGCAGACTATTACACACCTGGCCAATTACCAGACAGTGACCAAAAGTGACAATCAAACCTTTACTTTGTGTTGTCAGGTAAACACCTTAACCATTATACCAACTACTAACCCCAGGGAGCAGGTTTACTTGTACTGTTTTCAATGTACGGTTTACATCATCCACCCATTATGGGGGAGATCCAAGAGTACACTTCTTGGTACTTTTCTAGTTGTTCTATCACTTTCTGCAATAACAGTCTTATGATGGACAGAGTAAAGTTGTCTTGAGTTTATTCCCTATAACAGTGGATTCTAGGATCTCTAAAGCAGGGCAGGCTTTCACCCTCCATCTTCCTGACACCCTGATGCATGTTGAATCTGTTATTACAATATACAAAGTATTTTAATATGTTCAGTATGAGAAAATGTATATGATTTCCTTATACCTGTTGGTTCAGTTAAAGTTGCTACTATATATAACCTATTGAAGCTTATTATCTATACCATGTTTCTGCTGTTGGTCTCTTTTAGCCTGCCACAAAAAACAGTTTTTGGTACTTTAGCTCAGTGTCATCTTGTTCTGGACACACACACGCACACACAAGAACAGAGAAAGGCATGTCATTTTATGTTTTATCTCACCTAATTTTCCCAGCATGATACTGTATAAAAGATGACAGAAAACAAATCTTTACCTTTTCTAAATGTAATAATTGAATCTTTCCTGCAGCAGTGATCTAAGTATGTCAAGACTGATTGTTATGGAGAATTTTCTCAAAATGTGATTTCTTTCAGATGGGATGCTTTTATTAATTCATCTAAAAATATATGCTCAGAATGAATCAATCCATATTTAGATATCCCATTCATGCTGTCAACATGACTTTGCTTGTATCATTCTGGCAGTAATGTTGTTCTCACTCAGCACTAGATAGTGTCAAATACAATTAAACTAGAGAGTAAAGCAGGGAGGGATTGTTTTAATACAATTAAGGACCAGATCATATAGGGATTTAGACTAATGGCTGTCCCTCTTCTGCCAAGTAGTAATTTAGTGAATTCAATGATATAAAATTTGCTACATAAATTAGCTGAATGAATTTTCAGGCTTCTGATGTGGTACATCAGTCTTAAGTTGTATGGAAATAAATGAAAAAGAAACACAGCTGACACTAAGTATTGCTTTAAATTGAATTAAAGTTGATTTTCAAAGCAAACTATGCTGTTGGGCTGGTGTCTATAGTGTTTGGAGAGAGAGATCTGTAGGCATATCAAGACTGAGGTTGTAGTTAAGCCTAAATTGTCAAAGGGGCACTGAAATGAGTAATGACTGACATTTTTTTTTTTGTGATAGGTAAATTAATAGATCTGTGGACCTTCTCAACCACAGCTCAGACAAAGAGCGTAACAACACTTTGAGAATGCTGTCAAGCACAGTCTTCATATTTTTTGATGATAATGTTTCCCATTCCATTGCTAAAAGTTCTGAAGAAACTGTTCTGTTATGCTGATATCTGGAAAAATTATTTGCAGTTTGATTTCTTTGCAAAACTTGGCCTAACATTACAGCTTAAAATTTAAGTGTCTTATCTGTGCAAACAATAAGTATATTTGTGTATATTAAGTCACTTACCAATTGTCATATGCATCCATATATCAGAAATTATCCAAACAACACATCAGTTGCACAGTGGGTGCCTACAAAAATCCATGGACCATAACTGCAAGCATAATCCTTGGTTCAGTGAAAATTTAAGTGTGAACAAGGGAATATATTTACAATTTCCAAGACTGCAGTATCTCAGAGTATTGTTGTATTCCAATGTAAAGTAATCTCAGACTTACTACATATAATGGCAGGGGTGTGGCAGTGCATTCTCCCATGTTTGGGTAAGACAGGGAGTATTGCCCCTCTACAAAGACACTAATTTACTTTTTTTTTTTAATAAATGCAACTTCTAGTTTAGAAGTGTCAGGATACACAGTATTAGGTATTGGACGTCCTGTAAGTAGCTGTCCCCTTATTAGTTCTATTGCTACACCACATGTATGTGCATGTGCCCCCCCCAACTCACTCGCATGCATTTTTTTGCTCCTACGCCTACCATGCTTTTTTCAGTTGTACTTGAAGATTATGCATCATCATTATGCAGACCCTTGCATCATGTGGGACAAGACTATGGATCACCAAACAGGCCGTGGCCTACTTCTCTTCTTGGGATTGGTGCTAACATTTTGCTTCTGGTGAAAGAAGAAGCAAAGGAGTATTGCATCCCAACAGAGTGAAGCTGTGCTGAGACCAGCATTAGTAGTAGCCAGGCAGTAGCCATTCATGCGACTCCCCTCTTTTTATCATTCTTGACAAGCTAATTCTTTATTTTCAGTAAGTACTGTTTGATTTCTTCCTTACTTCAGAATATCTGCCTAAATACTTCATCTTTAAATTCTCAGGGTTTACTTATTAGTTTCCCCTCAAGTGTTTGGCAGTGCTCTGTGCAGACACAGACACTTTGAATGACTTTTTTCCTGTAAAAGGCTTCAGTACTTAATATATTGAGTTCATATCCAGGCAAGTCTAAAGGTCAGTTCCGTGTGCTTTCTCCTGTCAACCTGGTGAACTTGGGCATCCTGAGGCAATATAGCAACTGCTTCATGTACACAGATAACCCTCTCCTCTTACCTCCCAACACTATGACTTGTAAGAGATGCACATATATAACCAAATTGGAAGCCAAGCACTCTCCAGCCAAGAATGGATTAGCCAGTCAAGAGGATAAGGTTAACACCTGTACCACACCACATTCAGCACATTGCCCTCCAGAACATACACCACCACAACCCTCACATAGTAACACAAAACACACACCTACTTTTGTGGAGGGTCTTAATAAAAATCTGTCCAAACAACAGAGATCTCTGAGGCAGAAACACAAACAATCACCACATCCCAGCACAAACCATGAGACACATACCTCACATAAACAGTGTGCCACTCAACCAAAGCCCTTAAAGCAAAACAACTTACCCAATACACTAGTCATAGGTGAGTCAATAGTAAGGCACACTGATGTCCCACTCACTAGGTTGAATAAGGAGAAAGTTACGATCAGCTGCCTGTCGGGTGCCAGGATCCACCACATAACTCACGCACTTAGGTCACTCCACAACAGGTACAAATATGACCCTGTCATTGTCCATGTTAGTGTGAATGATCTGAGACATACCTCCCTGGACTACATGAAAAGAGACATAGAGGAGCTCTTGGATCTTGCAGCCCAGGCAGGTATGACCCTAGCTCTGAGTAGCATCCTACCCTCACCCAGAATGATACCACAGTACAACCAGAAAATGATTGACTTCAACAATTGGCTAAGTTTGTGGTGCCAATCTAAGGGCATCCAGTATCTGTCTGCCTGGGATGGCATGATCGACAGACCTCGATGCTTTGCCTGAGATGGCCTGCACCTGTCACCCCAGGGATTCCGGATACTGGCCAAGGCTCTTGCCACCTCTGTAGTGCCTTTTTTAGGCAATGTCCTGAAGACAAAATTACCACCATAACAGCTACAAGCAAACTAAATCTGAGGGTTATGCTACTCAATGCTAGAAGTCTAAATCTCAAAATACACTCACTCGAAGCACTCCTTAAAATGAAGAACATCGACATCTGTGCAGTGACTGAGACCTGGTTCAAGGCTCCTGAGAGCACCCCAGCATTACCAGGCTATAATTCATAATACACCTTTCGGCCTCTAAACCTGGACTGAAGCACTAAAGGCGGTGGTGTCTCCATATTCATAAAGGATATGCACAGCTCCAGACTAGTAGCCCAACATAACACATCAAAGATACTTCAGGTACAACTAACACTGGGTAAAACTGCAATCCAGGTTTTAGCCTGCTATTGATCCCCCACCTTGTCCCAAGACTCCCACTCCACATTCCTAAACACACTGGAAAATATTGGGTACAACCCAATACCCTTATACTGGGAGACTTTAACCACCCCTCCATTAACTGGGAAAATTACTCATGTACCAACACACTTGCTCAGTGTTTTCTGGAATTCATTAATTCCAATGCCCTGGACCAACTCATTCTTACTCCCACCAGGGGTGGAAACATCCTTGACCTGGTCATTACTAACATGGGTGACCATTGCTCTACACCAGTAATCAACTCCTCCCTGGTCAGATCTGACCACAAGCTAATCACCATGGATATCCACATCTCACTGTCACCCCCCCCCCCTAAAGGAAACAGCTGTAAAAAACTTCTCCAAAGCTAATTTTGGACTTCTAAAAACAGAGGTGGCTAACTTCATGACACCCATGCAGATGAAAAATAGGTGCATGAATGAATCATACACCAATGCACTGTATGAGTACATACACAAGTGCATGGAATGGGCCATACCAAACAAAACCAAGATGCTCTCCTCCAAAAAAAAGGAAGCCAATCTGGTGGTCCCCCACCATAAAGAAACTCTACAACAGAAGGAAAAAACTGTTGCAGAAAAAGGTGAAGTCCCAAAACTGGAAAAATTCCCTTGTCAGTCTCAGCAAAAAACTGAGATCCATCGTCAAATCCTCTAAAGCTAGCTATGAAAACAAAATTGCTGCAGATTCTAAAGACAACCACAAGGCATTCTATAGTTATGTCAAGAATCTACATGGCAATACTCAGATCTTCTCTGAGTTACAGCACAATGGCAATACATATACAGAACCAACTGATATTGCCAACATATTGGATGACAGGTTCAGTGCGAACTTTGCTCCCCTTTCACCCCCTAAAGGGCCTTTCACAATACCTGAGGAATGCCAAGTCTCTATTATCATGGCTATACAGGTAAAAAATGCATTGTCCAAAGTTAAGAATACAGCTTCCATGTGACCTGATAATATCCCTGGTTGTGTTCTACATGAATTACAAAGTGAACTGGCACCACACCTGAGTACCCTGTTCAATCACAGCCTCATTTCAGGCTTTGTTCCTACTGAATGGTGCACTGCTATGGTCATCCCACTCCACAAAGGGGGGGAGCGACTACAGACCTTGGGAACTACTGCCCCATTAGTCTGACGAGTCTGCTATGTAAGGCTATGGAGCTCATCATCATGGACCTTATAAATAAGGACATAGGGAATCTCCAAACTCTGGACCCCATGCAGTTTGGGTTTGTGAAAGGTAGATCATGCATGCTCAACCTGAAAGACTTCTCCGAGTCTGTCACCAGAGCTGTGGATGACTGCAAGGTAGTTCACACAGCCTACCTAGATCTTGCCAAGGCCTTCAACACCATCCCTCACTCAAGAATCATAGATAGACTCACTAAACTTGGCATAAACCCCTATGTCATAAGATGGGTTTCCAACTGGCTCACTGATAGAACCCACACTGTGAAAGTAGTGGACACCAAATCTGACTACCGACCAGTTACAAGTGGTGTTCCACAGGGATCAGTCCTAGGTCCTCTCCTGTTTGGCATCTCCTTCTCTGAAGTTGATGCTAACACAAAGGGACTCTGGCTGATCAAGTTCACAGATAATTGTAAACTGGGAGCCATTATTGATTCTCCAGCTGATGTAGACATTCTACAAAATGGCCTCACTGACACCAATGACTGGTGCCAGAACCATGGCCTTAAGCTCAATGCCAAAAAATGCATTGTCATTCCCTTTGGGAAAAATTCGGTGCCCATGAACTACTACATAGGCAGTAGTCCACTAAACACTGAAGGTGTGATAAGAGACCTGGGGACACAAGTTGACACAACCTCTCCTTTAATAACCACATTGCCACTGTAGTCAGAAAGTCCTTTTATGTGGCACATCTCATTACAAAATGTTTCTCATCCAGGAAGAAAGAGGTCATAATCCCTTTCAACTCCTCCCTCATTAGACCTATTATGCCTCATTTGGTATGTACCTCACTAGACACCTACAACAACTGGAAAGGCCACAGAAATACCTCACTAAGAGGATCTTAGGCCTTAGACACATGCCCTATATGGACAGACTCAAATATCTCCAGCTATACTCTGTCTCATCATTTACTTGGAGGCGATCTCTGCTTGACCTACAAAGCCATGTCTGACCTAGAGTTGCTAGATATGCTACACCTAAAGAAATCCCAATTCCTCCATGCCACATAGTCCAGGGACCTAAACCTCATTACCACAATAAATAGAACATGCTGGAGGGACAGGTTCCTAACCCAAAGACTTCCCATGCTCTGGAACAAACTTCCCATTAACGTCAAGCAGAGCACTTCACTGGCCCTCTTTAAGAGAAATCTTGACGAGTGGATGGGCAATATGAAGTTCACCCCAGGGATCACTTCAGTGGCCTTGCTTGACAGGGGCACTGGGAACTAACTTTGGGCAGCATGATACAACTGAATCTTTTTGGTCTGGGCTTATATAGGCTCCAGAGCCAATAGCCTAGTACACACCTATGAACCTATGTTTCCCCTAATTCTGTAGATACTGCCATACAGACATCAAAGTAGCCACATGGGCATTTTGTCCTTTGTTTGAATTCCCCACAATGAGGGCATTTTTTAAGCCCCTATTTCCTCCCTTTGAACAGGAGACATGAGGATACAGTAGGAGCCACTATGCCTTCTCATGCATGTGCATACTTTAGTGGTCCTGCTGAAGAAGGTTACCACATTCATGGCTTGGTGATCTGAACACATACCCGAGGCCTGCCCACAAGCATCAACCCCTCACCTTCAATGGATGACAGCATGGGATGGTCCTGTTCAACTCTCTTGCATCTGAATTTAGGCACGCACTTGCATTTTTATGTTCAACAACCCCCTGCCCCCAGTTGTTAAATACCCAGTTAGAAGTGCTGTATGTTGCTGTATTCAAAAATACTAAGACATTAACATCCAGTTAATGTGATTCATCTGCACAGCCAGTGAAAGCATTGTATCCTATTAAGAGATTTAATAATTATTCTCACTATCAAAAATAAATGTCCTCCTTTCTCAAGGTGGATTTCTTGGTATCTATATCTTGAACACACAATAAAATTGTTATGATTGCTGACCCAATCATAACCTTCTATTTAGGGGCTGTTGTTCATCAATTGGTCACTTGCTTATCTTATTTGTCCAGTCCTCCTACCAGCAGGGGGAGTGCTCTGGCCAAAGTCTTTGCATCAGTCTTTGGTATTAAAGCTTTTTTATTTAGTCCCCAAGCCTTATTTGTCAGCATTAAATAAATCTGTCTACTGGTCTATCTTATCTTTCTGTCTCAGCACTCTGTCTGGCACACACATATATACACATACACATGCATGGACAGACAGACAGACACGCGCACACACACACGCACACGTATACACACACACACACACACACCTCAGTAGTGTCATGCATACACCTATACAACCAGTAGAATAAAACACATGGATTACATATGAGGGTTATCTGCCTACAAGCATACACCTACACATGATGGTTTCAGTGCTTTGGTTCCTTAAAATATTCAAGTTAATATTCATTACAAAAAGGCAAGCATTCAGATAGAGCATTTAATAAAACTGTGCTTGAAAACACTGAAAACATTGAAAACGTAAGAGATTCAGCTGAGCCACTCAGGGACTTTTCTATACCAAGGTGACTAGGGCAGCTGCCCTGGATGATTTATTGACAAGTTACAGGAAATACCAAGCACATAGCAATTCGGAGGGGAGGTGGTATTATTTACAGGGTTTTGTGCTGAAGACCAAATTGCCAAGAAATGACCCCATTGTGTTTGCATTTATTGAGATATGGTGATCCAGCAGATGCAAGTAGACATTGCATAGCAAAGCAAACATCTTAACCTGTGCAGCTGCTGTTTTTTTTCAGCTTACCTTTCTATAGTCTGCAGACATGTATGTTTTTGGGTTTCACAGGGACTAGTGTAACTCAGCTCTTTTGTGATCACTGGCATTCAAAGTACAGACTTATAAATTATATGAAAAATTCTAAAACTTGATCAGTCTTCTATGCTAAATGTATTGGCACCATGTTCTAGCAGCAAGGCATATAAAAGCAGTGATTTAGTTCAGTTTTACACTCCATCTGCCAATTAATTGGTAAAACTTGGTGGTTACCAGCCCTCAGTGATTCACTCCATCCTTTCACCATAGATGTGGCATCCATACTTGTAGTTATACTTGTGAGATAAGAAATGGAATTATTTTTCATGTTCTTGCTGTTTCCTTTGTTGTCCTCTGTTTAAAACCAAGTGTAGGTATGTGTGCATGCTGTTTCTGCCAAGATTGATTAACGATAGCAGTATCTTCTATGTATGCTAGTGCACTCTCTCATTTCCTGCTGCAATACATTCTATGTGTCCCTAGAAAGATTCTGGGACATTTATTCCAAAAGGCATTTTGATAAATCCACGCAACCCAAATGGAATGACAAAAACCTGAATTTTCCCTTGCTAAAAGTATAAAAAGAGTCCATGCCAGTAATTCTTAGTCAGGTCCATCGTCCCACCCAGCAGCTCTATTACTTCATCCTTCCTGGGCATGGGTATGTATCTACTACTGTATGACTATTTAGTTCCCTGTAGTCTACAAAAAAGGCTCTTCTAACGTTTCTTGGAACTGATACCATTAGTGAAGCACAGGGACAGTATGATTGCTGGATTACCCCAGGAGGCATTATCTCCTACATGTATGCTTTCCTTGACTTACTCAGGCACCTGTAATGAATCTGTTTGATTGGCAGTTGGGTACCTGTATGCACATTGTCCTCTACAAACTAATGCACCCAGCCTTAGCACTCTTGTAGCACTGCTTGGATTTCCTGAACTTATATAAGGGATAGCTGTTGTGACAGTGCTGCCTTATCCAATAACATGTCACTTGGAATCTCCCTGAGGAGATTTGCCATCAGATCCCTTCAGATTAATCTTGTAATCTAGTACAGGGGTCTGATCCTCTACATATACTGAGTACTGGGCAGGCTTCATCATATTAACTTTGTAGAGTTTGTTTTTTCTGCCTTCTGCGCGGCAGCTCCACCATGTAATTCTCATCACTTACATTTCTCACAACAGTGAAATGTTCCTCCAAAGCTGCCTGCAACTTACTGTGTTGGGCAGAAATATTCACAATCACCTTACTCTTGGATATAGCTGTCCACTCATCCCAAAGCTGTTGCTGCTGCTGTTCCTGTGCAAGGTGCTGCTGTACCACTCCATGAGCTGCCAACACTTAGTTCTAAAACTGAGGACATGCTTCACAGCAGACTCTTTACAGAATCACATTCACCATTCCACATATCATGAATTAGATGTAAAAGTCCCCTCATACAGTCACTAGAAAGTTGCTCAAATGGCAAAACAACTGTGGATTTGTGGGGCACATCTCTGGTCTGCCAATGAACTCAGCATGCTCACTTGACTAGAGTTAAAATCTTTCTACCAAACCAGCACTTTTTCAAACAACTCACTAGATATGACGTAGTTAGTACCTCTGTCTGTCAGTATTTCCCATGGAAATCACATCCTTATGAAAATTTCTAACAGAACATTTGCCACCTTTCTGTCTCAATAGATGACAAAACAACAGTATTGTGGTACCTAATATCATAGTCTATTACCAAAAACTATACCTCTTACCTGCTTGACTCTGTAGGGCACAGGATTGGAACATTGACTGTGACTCAGGTCACCAGGGTTTGATTAGCAGCCATGGCACCAGAGAAGCCAGGTTGTGGGGGGCAGAGAGGCCTGGCTCAATTACATCCACTTGGGGTAGGGTGGGATACTTACACTTAGAGGCACATGGGGTGGTACGATTTCTACTGTGGAGACCATGGAAACCACCACTCATACTTCAAGGGGAGAGCCAGGGCTGCCTAAGAAGAAACAACCCTTATAGAACTGAGGGAATGCCCATTACTGCAGGTCATTGCATGGCCCTTCCTGACACTTCACCTTGCATGTTCAGGGAGCACAGCAGCATACAAAAATCCAAACCACCCCTTATGGCTGCCTAAGTGATGGTCTGTCTCAATTGGCTCTTGTCCTGGTGATATGGGACAAATGGGATCATTGCCAAGAAAGGGTCTGATGGTCTGAAGGCAGCAAGAGCAGAGGCAAAAAAAATCACTTGCCTATAGTGCTTAGGGTACTAACAGACTCTGCAATATTCGTAACAATAATTTGGAATTGTTTCTCAATAACAGCTAAAGACATTAAAGCAACCTTAACATCGTCTCCTGCATGCATCTTGCAGTATGTTCTTGCATCTTTTGCAATGCGTACTTTAAACATTGTGCATAAGCCTCATTTTTGTACTTTTTATGCCCAGGTGACCTGAAAAAGGGAACATGATGAGCAATGGCTAGAAGTGCCTGACGATGTGGTCTTCAGACTCTCACTTGTTGTATTATACCTCCATATATCTCTCTTTCAGGAGTACATTATTAGTGCAGTAACCACTTGCCCCAGTATACAGACTATTCCTGACCCCGAGAGTTAAGAACCTCCTCATCCAGGTTCTGTAAGATGTGATCGGAGATATTTCAGCATCAATGCTTTCTTTGTGATACTTCCCAGTTCCCCTTCTAATGTAAACCTAGTTTTTTTGACAGTTGTGTCTAAGATTCAGGTTTATTGTTACCAAATGTCTTTTTTTTCTAAGTAGCCCCTTTCAGAATTAGTCAAGTACCTGTTGACAGCTGTGGCTCAGATTCAGATTTTATGCTACTAACTGTCTCTTCCCCCTAAAGTAGGCATATCACCAGCCTCTAGTGGAGTTTGAGGTTCTGCTTGGGTCTCACTCCTGCTACCTTCCCCATGTGATTGTCTCCATGTCTGGCTGCATGTAATTGCATGTACACAAGGTACTGTGTCATCATAAAACATCTGTTGGGATATAATCAAGCACTGATCTCTGATGTCCCTTTGTGTGCCCTTCAAATCCATATGAACCTTGGACAGTGGTACTTGATGAGATGTCCCTCCCACAGGCTTAACTGTAATGGACTTCTGCAGCAAATAATGCTCCTCCCTGATAACTGCAGTCTTGCAAATAGTTATGTCTGATGTAGTATACCTCTTAGCCATGGTTTCTTTATGCCCTACGAGGGTAGACTACAGGACCTTATGACAATCTGTAACAGCTGCAGTTTGAAGACAACATACCACTGCTGTTGTGCTAGGTCTGGTATCTCCCTTGCATGACTTTCATTTCCCACCCTGTCGGTGTGAATAATTGGACTATATATGCCCCACTTGATTACACTGGAAACATCTAATCCCAGGTCCTTGGCTTGTGCTGGAACCAGTGGCATCCTTCTTAACCTGTGGAGTCTACTGTGGAGGTTTATACTGCCCCTCATGGGTTCCCTTATACTCATATATAGTACTGGGCAAACCCCTCTTGTGCATTTCTGCCTAGCTCATCAGATAGAGGTCTTCTCACTTGTCTATTTCTTAGGATCACATTTTCATAGGTTGATAGGCATATCCTAGTTAAGTAGTAATGAAGACCATATATGAGTCTAGCCAAAAAAATCAATATGCCCCTTCCATAGGTTTGATATGCTTTGGTTCTGCTTGCCAGCTTTTCAAGAGTGGCTGCACAAGATATTCACAGGATCATCAGCATCACCCCTATTCTTCCCATTTTCTACATGGGGTTGGGGTGTTGTGTTAACTGTCGCCATCTGTCTTGATTCAATGCCACACTCCTACCTTCTTTTACACTCATGCCTGACTGTCGCAGAAGGGCGAACTTATGAAAGTCTATCATTTGCTGATACTGAACTTAAAAGCGGTTACTATAGTGCTACTTTACTTAATGTGGGAGGGAAACTAGCTGTAAAGGTGGAGAATGTGTTGTTTTAAAAACTTATCCTGCCATTAACTTCTGTCTATTTCTAGTTAGCGATTAATGTCCTTATTTGTTTATTTATTTAACATTTGTTTGCCACAAAAGTCTGACTGGGACAGGGCCCATTTTCAGAGAAGGCCCAGGGAGAAATACTTCTGATGCATGTCTTTGGAACATGGGAGAAAACAGGAGCACCTAGAGGAAACCCACGCAAATGCAAGGGAGACATGCATACTCCACACAGAAGGCACCCCAGCTGAGAATCAAACTAGAGAACATCTTGCTGTGAGGCAATAGCGCTAACCGCTGTGCCACCCAAATGTCCTTAGTGCATGTGTTTGAGAAACCATTAGTTTTACAAAGATGAAGAAGGTTAAATAGGTTAAGATCATTTGTGGCACATAGGGCTATGCATATATCACCATGAAGGAGTCTATAGGTATCTAAATATAGGGTGAAAGCAGATCATATAGCTTGGTAGCTGAGAGATTTAAGCCCTGTGATTTTTCTGGTCATGAATCTTTGGGTTTCTCAAGTAGGGAAAGATGCTCAGAGAGGTGCATACTGATGGAGACATTTTTATTCAATGATGGGCCTGATAAAAGATGAGAGGAGGGGACTGTGACTTCTTTTTATCTAGAGGAAATGCCTTTGGATATAAGCTGATCTACGTAGAATCATTTGTGAATGGTGGTGAAGATAATCATGGTCAAATGAGAGTGTTTGTCAGTGTAGGTGCCCAGATCTCTGATACCTTTATTGGTTTGGAGTGGACTGTCACTGGTGTGGTATGAGCTTTTGAATTTCTGTTTCCCAAACAGAACCATGCTCCATTTCTCAACATTTAGTATGAAGCTGTGGTTCGTATAGTAGCAGTTGGAATAGTCAAGCCTGCATTGAAATATCTGAGTGACAATAGGAGAGCTGATGATTGCTCCCAGTTTGCTATTGTTAGCAAACTTTGCTAGCCATATGCCTTGAACCTGGGCCTGGATGTCTGAAAAGTAGATGCTAAAACGGAAGCAACCCAAGAGTGAACCCTGAAAAATACAACTAATGACATTCTCATGTTCAAAGGAAACACCAGCTACCCTTCTGTGTAAATTATACCTGAGAGCCATTTTGTTATCCATCAGACAAAATAAAGGTTTATTCTCAGTTGTGTTAGCTTATCAATGATGCCAACAGTGATGACTGTATCAACGGCTTTGGCCAGGTTAAAATAAGTGATATGTATGAAATGCCGATTATCCATAGCTTTGGTGACCTCTTCAAAAAAGCTAAACTGCTTTACGAGGCAGGATCTGTCTTTCTCAAATGTGAATTTATTAGGTTTTAGAGCAGGGAAATTACTTATGTCTTATTTCACAAATTCTTGTATTATTTTTTTGTATAACCATAAATATAATGCTAATGAGACTAATAGGTCTGCAGTTTCATGGATCAGCGGTGTGGCTACCCTTATGCAATGGCATCATTGTGGCAGTTTTGAAGGAATCAAGGGCATTTCCTAAATAGAAGATAAGATTAAAACTGTTAAGGAGGGGCCTGAACAGGTTGTCTTCTGTGCTGATAAGGAGATAGCCTATTGCTTTTTTTAAGATCCATGGATATAATAGACATAGACATACATTATTACTAGGCTAAATGCCCCTGTGGGCCAATTACACCATGTGAGAATCAAACTCTGAACCTTGTGTTTGTAAGATAAACATCTTAACCATTATGGCAACTTCCCAGCCTGAGATTCATAGGTAATTACTAGGCTAGTAGTTCATGTGGGCCATTTTAAGTTTAGCTAGTTTTTCTTCCAAAGGAGAGATTCAAACCTGTACCTTATGTCTGTAAGATAAACACCTTAACCATTATACCAACCTCCCAACATTTTCTGGGTCATGGATAGGGCAGACAGTACTTGATTAAGGATGTTTTTGAGACAGGAAAATGACTGAGGAATAGGGAGTACAATGGGGTTATAGATGTATCTGCTAAGATGTTAGCTATTGACTCATGGTTAGAGTAAATGGTATTGTTACAAATAAATAATTTGATTTTCTTGCTAACCTGTGTAATGGCTTTTTTTTTACTCTGAAGATGGAGCTTTTTTATAGATGGTGTGATGACCCTCCACTGGACCAGTAATCAAGGAGCCTCAGTCCTCACCTCTGGCAACAGTGGCCAGTATTCACAGTATTTCCAGATGCAACTTTCTGCATGAACTGCATTTTCCTTAAGAGCACACAGAGACAACAGTAGTCTGGGACAGGTTTCTCCCTTTTTTTCCAGATCCTCAGTAAGACTCCCCACTGCCACGTATAGACTTGAGATCTCAGCTGAGTGACCAAGCCAAGACCTCCAGCACCCTCTCTGTCCAACCAGTGCTTCACGTACCTGCCCAAGTAGCTGACTCACACACCCTTTGAGGTTTGATTTACACACACACACACACACACACACACACACACACACACACACACACACACACACACACACACACACACACACACACACACACACACACCTGGGAGAGGCTGGCACAGGTTTACTAGCTATGCGCCCTTCTGCCCAGACTATGAGGTAGTTATCACTGCCACCAGTCTCTCCTTAGCTACTTTAGGACCCTTAACAAAGGGTTTCCAATCTTACTGTGTAATAGTAATACTAATATAAATGGTAGTTTGACCAAGAGCAAGGCTATTAGGAATGGCCCGCACAGTGTCACCAAATAAATACACAAGTACTCTCAAAACTTATATATCTCTACACAGATCAGCCACTATGAAATATTTAAATATATTTAATAATAAATAATAAAAGAACAAGACAATACTAATTATATATTCACAGTGACATCAGAGTTCAAAACCTCAGGAAATATTTAAAATAACATTGCAGTACAGGCTCACACAAATAAAGAAAAACATCTAAACTAAGCTTTACTATATTCCTAACAGAATCTAAGAGAATTATGCTATTCCCTAGAAATGTACTTCATTAATGCAAGGCAGATGTGGTGAGTGGATCTTGTTGTTGTCCTGGCCAAGACATAATGCAGAATGCTCTGTCTCACTAAGAGGCTTCTCATTAATGTCTAAAGGTAGGCTCATCAAACATTTCCACTTGGTGAAACAGTTGTTCTATTCAGTTCAATTTTCCCCAACATACTGAATGAACCAGCCCCAATATGAACTAAAAGAATTAAACAGAGTCCAGTACCTTGGCATTCAAAAGTAGTAAATTGCTCATGCAAGAGAAAGAGAGCAGGTTAGAACCATAGCTGCTCATCGTTCTGTAAAGGTCTCAGAAACCCCACTAAAAATCAAATCAAAACTGATAAAAAAACTATTATATTAACATATAGGCACCAAGTTATAACAATCCAAAATCTTTTTGGACTAAAATTAACCAGCTGTTAAAACCCAGTACACAACACAACCTACTCCTGCATCATCTAATCATGCTGACAGCATAGCCAGCAAATTCAATATCAAATTCATCCAGAGTGTAGTAGCCTGTCTTATCAAACTCTCAGCACAGGAGCTCACAGCTTCCTCTTCTTTTTGTTACCCCCAAAAACATTTATACAAAAACCACTCTTAATTTCTACAATCAATAAACTATTACTAACGTTAAAAACTACCACTCTTGTCCCTGGTAACATAGCATCCAAGTGCCTAAAAATTGCTACTGATACCCTAGCTTTTCCTATCTCTATCTAAATAAATGTCTCTGTCACTGAAAGCTGTGTCCCAACCCTATGGAAAATGTACTAGATTTTTCCTCTCCTTAAGGTGGAACCTCAAATGTGCTCTCAAAAATTAGGCATATAGCCATACTGTCTCCAGTCTCAAATCCACTTTCCCACTGAGAACTGCCTCCTTTCCCCTACACAGCATGGTTTCCATCCTTTTCACAGTATATGTACAGTACTCCTTTGTTTTATAACATCTGTTAACCAATATCAAAATTCTGGGAACTTAGTCTCAGCAATTTTCCTAGATTTATCCAAAGCTTTTGACATGGTATCCCACCAGAAATTGCTTCAAAAACTAGCTTGTCTACAATGGAAGCGTTTTGATTCTCTTATAGAATAATAAGTTAATTATCAGGATAATTGAGGAATCAGAGGCAAGAACTAAAGTGGAAGGGTGCATCACTGATAAGTTGTTTCGGAACAGAGAAACCAGGCAGGGGTGTTCTCTTTCCCCTTTGTTATTTGCTTTACATTTAGAGCCACTGATAAAGAAAATAAGACACTAAGAAATTCAAGGATATAATTGGTATGATAATCAAGAAAAGTTGGCTTTATTTGTAGATAATATGATTTCATACCTCATAAATCCAGAAAAGGACCTCTCTCAGTGTTGTGAAACACTATGAGCCTGTTTCATGTCTTTTCAGGATTATACAGTTAATGAAGATAAAACACAGACTATAACCATAAATTATGTACCCACACATGAACTGGTACAGCAATACCCATATTTAAGGGGATATGATAAGATGAAGTATTTAGGAGTATGGATTAAAAGGCTTCTGTTATGCTAGCTAAGGATACATGAGAAAAGACTAAACAAAAGATAATACAAAAACTGAACATCTGAAAGCTCTTGTTTATGGATATGGATAGTAAGATATAAACAATGAAATGTTTTAGTCCCTTTAGTTTGATATACAGGTCAGGCATATTTTTATTAACCACAGGAGAAATTGTGGACAATAAATAATGAAGAGTTGAAGGAATTTATTTGTGAGGGGGAGAGGGCAAGGTTTAACTGGACTAGGCTGATTCTTCCAATAATCCAATGTGGTTGAGGATTACCTGATTAGAAGTGATATTTTAGAGTAACACAATTAAGGCTCATATACATAACACAAGCAGAAAGCTATAATTCAGAGTGTAAAGGGATGGTAATGAAATGGGGGAGGGGGTCAAGAAATAAGGAGAGAGTGGAATTTTGGATCCAGTTCCTTAAGGAGAATACAACAGCTATATATATTAATAAAGTAGCAGTATGTATACTAAAGGCTAAGGCAACACAAGAATGGAGAAAGGAGAATTTGCTGGTAGGGATAACCGCAAGTAGGGGTGTAGAGAATATGCAAGATGGGGTGCTGTAGGGAACTTGGTGAGCCATAGTCCTCCCACGTTTGCCTGTACCTCGGAAAAGTATATACCAAACAAGAGTGGTCCCAGGACAGAACCCTGTGGGACGCCACTTGTGACCAGTTTCGAGTCTGACATGGCTCCAGCAACTCTCACTCTGAGTCCAAGAAGACATTTGGACTGCAGGCTAGAGACAGACTTCCCTACCTGGGATTGATATCAGGTCCCACTCCACAAAGGTGGAGCCTCTATGGACCCTGGAAACTATCGCCCCATAAGCCTGACTAGCTTAGTCTGCAAGGCTATGGAGAGGATCATCATGGAGCTCATAAACAAAGACATTGGGGACCTACAGACACTAGATCCTACCCAGTTCGGCTTTGTCAAGGGCAGATCCTGCCTTTTGAACCTGGTTGACTTCTTTGAAACAGTCACCAAAGCCATAGATAAAGGGAAGGTAGTCCACACAGCCTGTCTGGACCTTGCAAAGGCATTTGACACAATACCCCACTTGGGCATCATAGATAAGCTATCCAGCTTAAATATAAACCCCTATGTCACAAGATGGGTCGCAAACTGGCTCAAAGACAGAACCCACAGAGTGAGAGTTGCTGGAGCCATGTCAGACTCGAAACTGGTCACAAGTGGCATCCCACAGGGTTCTGTCCTGGGACCACTCTTGTTCAGTATATACTTTTTCGAGGTAGAGGCAAACGTGGGAGGACTATGGCTTACCAAGTTCGCAGATGACTGCAAACTGGGCGCCATAATCGACTCTCCAGCTGACACAAACATCCTTCAAAAAGGTCTCACAGAGACAGATAACTGGTGCCAGTGCCATGGTTTAAAGCTAAATGCCAAAAAATGTATAGTCATACCCTTTGGCAAAAACAATGTGCCCACAAATTACCACATAGGCGGAAACCCATTAAGTACAGAGAAAGTTATTAGGGACCTGGGGACCCAAGTTGATAGCAATCTCTCCTTTGAAAACCACATTGCCAAAGTGGTTAGAAAGACCTTCTACATAGCCCACCTCATCACGAAGGGTTTCACATCTAGATCAAGAGAGGTAATCGTGCCCTTTATTCATCCCTCATCAGGCCCATCATAGAATACAATGCCCCTTTTGGGATGTACCTTACCCGACACCTGCAGCAATTAGAAAGACCCCAAAAGTATCTCACCAAGAGGATCAAGGGTCTCAAACAGATGCCATATGCTGCTCGGTTAAAAACTCCAGCTCTACTCAGTTGCATACCGCCTACTTCGAGGCGATCTATGCCTGACATACAAAGCTATGTCAAATCCAGAATTAATGGACATGCTCCACCTCAGTAAATCTAAATCCCTTAGAGCCACATGCTCGAGGGACTTGAACCTCAGCACAGAAATAAATAGAACTTGCTGGAGGGACAGGTTCATAACCCAGAGGCTCCCTTCGCTCTGGAATAGAATTTCAGTTCATGTGAGGCAGAGCACCTCACTGAATCTCTTCAAGAAGAATCTTGATAGGTGGATGGGGGATCGTAGGTTTGTCCCAGGGATTACTCCCGTGTCACTATTAGACAGAGGCACAGTAAACTAAACCTTAAAAAGGGCACAGTATACTCAAATCAAGGGGTGGTGTAAGCCATACAGAATCGGGCTAGGCTTATAATTGCCCCAGGGCAGATAGCCTAGTATGAACCTATGAACCCAAAACTGGCAAAGGAACCAAGGCACTGGAAGCAAAAATCTAGAGAGGGATAGGTAATAGAATGAGATGTCCAAGAAGACGTTTGGACTGCAGGCTAGAGACAGACTTCCCTACCTGGGATTGATATCCGAGTATAGCCAAAGAGAAAGGGATAGGGGACTCCTAAGTGAAAGACCTACTCTTCTAGAGTTTTTAGTTGAATCAAAAACAGAAGATAAAGTAAAAAGAGACAGTTAGCTAGGCATATAAAACATTGCACAATAATTATAAGAATCTATCAGAGGAGGTTAGAAAAGATTGGGAAGCAAGATTAGATAAACAATTTGCAAGGGAAGAATGGGAGGAGATATGTATGGCTCCCAAGTATGCAAAAAAAGACTAGAAGGTTTAGGATTTTTACTTGGAAGGTTTTACTTAGGCATGTTTATTTCCCAAGCAGGCCTCAAAGACTTTTCCTCAAATAGATGGCAAATATTGGAGGTGTGATGGGGATGAAAGACATAACTTGGAACAAATATTTTGGGAGGGCAATAAGCTGGCAGATTTTAATAATAGCCTATAGAGTAGTGTGTCAGAAATAGTGGGTGGGCAAATGGGTGTAGCTAAGGAAAGGATTCTTTTGAGCTGAGCTAGTTATACAAATATAGTATTAGCCCAATGGGAATACCAGTGGAACAAAGATGAAAATAATATCTGGCAACAACATATACAATTCTATGGACGCTTTGTTGATGACATTCTCCTTATATGGAGAGGGCATGAAAGTTCGTTGCAGCAATTCATTCAATTTCTAACAACAACAACGGATTTTTTAAAGTTTGAAATCAAAATGTCATGCAAGAAAATAGAATTTCTGGATGTTAATATTATTATGGATGAGATCAAAGGATTGGAAACAGCTCTGTATAGAAAAACAACTTGGAAAAACCATCTTTTACATAGATCTAGCATGCATCTGCACCATATTTTTAAAAATATTAAGGACAACCAGGTGCAAAGGGTCTCCAGATTGTGTACCAATGATAATACATTCCGAGAAGAAATACAAGGATTAATGAACAACTTTACAGCCAGAGGGTATAAGGAAGAAAAAAATGGATGAAGACAAGCTTAGAGTTATCCGAAGGAAGAAAGGGAGACCATGCTATTCAACTAAAATTGACAAAGAGAACAAAGAAAAGGAGTCGAATAGAAGAAAGGAAATAATAAGATGTCCTTTGACGTACAGTACAGGTAATGTTATCATAAGATAAACTATTAAGAAATACTGGCCTATACTAACAATGGACCAGAAGATAAAAGACATTATTGGAGAACATCCTAGTTATACTTATAAAAATAAGAAGAACTTAAAGAGGCTCATATGTGACATAGATAGGCAAGAGGCAAAGAATGTATCTATGCCAACAGGAACATTCAAATGTGGAAAATGCAAAGCATGTCAGTACATTATGAGCACAGATAGGTTTCAGCATCCAATAACAAGTAAGGTTTACATCTTTCAAGAAAGAGCAACTTGCAACAGTGAGAATGTGATCTATGTAACAAGCTGCATGGTATGTAAAGCATTCTATTTAGGTAAGACTAACAGAAAATTCAAAGAATGAGTATTAAGACATACGGGACATTCATAGTAAAATAGAGACTAATGCTCTTTATGCACATATTAAAGAAAATCCAGAGCATAACTTTAGATGGTTATGGCACAGATTAAGCCTATGGAAAGAGGAGGTGATATAGTAAATAGAACAGAAAAAACTGAGTTGCAATGGATAATTAATTTACGATCCAACCAATTCCCCGGACTAAATGCTATAGTCCCACTTAAACCTGTTTTAAAAGAGAGGAAACTATGAGGGAAATGTATTATACATCTGCCAATGTAGCTCAGAGGGTCCAGGGCTCGAGTCTTAGTCTGGGCACCATGGTGAAAGGAGAAGAACTCCCTAATCATAAATGAAAACAGTTGAACCTAAGTTTACTGTGCAAGAAGAAGTTTGGAAAACATTGAAACCAAGAGCATTAAAGGGATAAAAAGAGTGTAGTTTGCTTATTATATTCTTTTTCTTTTTTTGGCCTATATGTTATAGTCCTCCTCAAGCTTGTTTAGAAAGAAAAGAAAACTAAGAGGGAGTTGAACTATGCATCTACCAACGTAGCTCAGTTGGTAGAGCATTAGACCCTTAAACAAAGGGTCCAGGGTTCTAGTCCCGATTTGAATATTATGATGGAAGGAGAGTAAACTCCAAACTATAAATAAATTGAAATCAAGTTCACTGTGCATGTAGAAGTTTGGAAAATATTGAAATTTAGAGCACTAAAGGAATAGAAAGAGTGTTGTTCATCCATTATTCGCATCAATTAGAAAGGAGAAATGATGTGTTACAGAGATCAAAGTTATTTGTTAGCGGAAATTTGTCAGCAAATGAAGAAAAGGCATTGAATTAGCAGAGAGTTTGGAATTAGTATAGGAGAAAAAAGAGAAGAAGTGTAATTTGCCAACCAATGGATTACATAACACAAGCGTTTGCTCACTTCTCTTTCTACTATCTCCTCCAAGTATGTAGCAGCAAATTGTAAGCAGGGTTTCAATACACAGTCTCTAAAAGGTGGTTTGAACTCCACATAGGCCAAATGAAAGTACTGTGTACTGAAATAGACATCAGGGGTTACAAAGGTTGTTTTTTTTTCTTTAGGAGGAGGAAGTGGTTTGTGCCATTACCACTTCATCCAGTCCAATATTATCAAGTAGTTGTACTTTCCTAAATTCTTAAAATCTTTACAGAATTGAATGTTCCCATCAGGTTTAGCAGCAAGCACTACTGGAATGCTCCATTCACTTGTAGTTTCAGCATCTTTTGTAATTCTTCTCTTACTGTTTCTTTCAGTCTAGAACACCATAAGGTCTCAGTCTAGGGATTTGTGCCTAGTTCAGTGAGTTTGTCAAGAATACCTGAGTGGGTTATTGTATTAATTGCCTTAGCCAGGTCTAGGTAGGCTGTATGCACCATTTTTCCTTTTCCATTCCCTTGGTGGCCCTCTTGAAGTCTACCAGATTAAGTAGGTATGACTTCCCTTGACAAAACCAAACTGGGATGAGTCCAGTGTCTGTAGGTTGTCAATGCCTGTCTTCATTATTTATTTCAATGACAGTTTGTTCCCTGGCTTTGCATATTAGATTAGCCAGACTAATGGGCCTGTAATTTCTTGGGTTGGTTGATGGTCCACCCTTGTGAAGAGAGATAACTGTTGCAGTCCTCCATTCATGAAGTATGCAGCCTCTTGTAAGGCTATATTTGAAAAGTGACTCAAATTGTCCTGATAGGTCATGTTTCAAGCTATTTAAAAAGCAACCTGGGATATTGTCTGGGCCTTCTGATGCCCTCTGAGGCTGTGTTTTTAAGTACCATCATGACCTGCTCCCTGCTAATACTTGGGTTGGGGGTTATGCCAGTAGGGATTTCATGGGAGGAGGCAGAGGGAGAGTGGGGATGGCGGTGAAGTCAAAGCGGAATTTGTCAGCCATCAGATTGAGTATGTTACTCTGCTGCATGTTGGTGATACCATTTACCAACTGTGTGCTGTGTGTCACCTTTAAGGTTTTGGACATAGCTGTAGAAGGCCTTGTGGTTGTCTTTAGTCTTATAAACTATCTTGACCTTGTAATTGGACTTGTTGCATTTAATTAGTCCTTTTAGTTTCCTGTTTAGTTTAATTAGTGAGCTCTTTTCATTTTGAGAGTTGCTTTTTCTGATTTTAGACGGCTTTTTTTCCTTTTGCTATATACCTAGTTAAGGTTAGGATTTCACCATTGTGGTTTGTTTTTGGGGCTTATTTTGGGCTAACTTCAGGTAGGTACAGCAGTGTCTGTGCAGTCATTTACATGGATGAACAGGATTTCTGTGAACAATTTTGCATATGTTGCTGTGAACTCTGGGTTCAGAAGAGCATTGAATTTGACAAACTGTCAATTAATAGGATGTAGTTTGCTTTAGAATAGTTCCTAACTGTTAAAGTTTTTGCTGGATTTAGCATGTTGATTTTGATTTTGAAGGAGACAGCTTTGTGATTCGACTTCAGCAGTGATGATGGGACAAGGGGAGGGGGGTTAAGGGTGCAGCATTTTTCCATATTGATGAGTACTAGGCTTAGTATGTTTGAAATCTGGTTACAGTGTACATTATCTGATCAAGGGTATTTGTGTAATAAAGTCCAGGAAATGTTGTGCCTGCAAGCTGTCGGCAGTATATTTTCCCAGTTTATAGAGGGGTAGTTGAAGCCTCTCATGAATAAAGTGTTTGGCTTTACTTTGAGTGACTTCTGCAGGTCTAGGTATGAGTTATGGGATTCTTGAAGCATAAATGGTGACCTATAGCTTGCTAGGATATGGTAAGGAACTTTATCTATGTTGGTTTGCATTTGGATGAACTTTAGGGCATCACCCTGTTTAATGAACCTAGAGGTATATTTATTGCTAATGTAGCTCGAGATGCCTCCACCTTTAGTCCCTATGTGTGTGTGGCTGATTGTCTAAATGTGTGGAAGGCACTGAATCCTTGCACTGCTGGAGTACTTTCTCTGGCTTTAAACAATGTCTTAGCAATGGCACAGATGTCTATGTTCTCCACAGTGAGGAGAGCTTATAGGGTATGGAGTTTATTGTTTAGGTTCCTGGTACTGAGCTGTAACACCTTTAGGTTCCTTTGGGTTTTATTTCCTAAGTTGGTAGTTTGGAAAATTTAAAAGGCTCTAAGGGGGCGGATAACGTTTTAGCCAATATCTAGAAGCTGAGGGAGAACAGGTACAGACCATCCTTTGCAAAGCCATGCGATTTCTTAACCATGTCCTCCCATACTGACAAATATTTAATTCCCCCTAGAATGATTCCGGAAACTAAGCCAATTATTAAAGTCAATCATTCTTTTGTTCATACCGTGGCATTGTCCTTGGTGAATGGGGCATGTGCCCCAGATGCAAGGGTTAGAGAGTGCAATACTGAAGTGCTGTTCCTATATTTTTCTTTCTGTAACCTCTTTTTTTCTTTCTGCTCTTCCATTGAAGAGCTGTGGTAGCGAGGGGGTGTGTACTTCAGACTACAGTGAGCTGCCTATTGCATCTGCCCATTTTGTTTCTCTTCCAGTGAAAAGCTGCGGTGTCTTGAAGGGGGTCTGTGATCTAGACTGCTGTGAGCAGTCTATTGGAACTGTCCTTTTTTTGCTCTTCTATTTGAGCAAGGGGGTGGGGCTAGTTCAGTGACTGGCCCAGGGGTGAGCCAGCTAAGCCTCTGCTGGTGAAGGTAGAATGCTGCTCAGTGCTGCTCAATTTGAGCCACATAGCTGAGACACACATTTTGAACCTCTATATGAGTGTCACTGTTCTGCCTCCCCCCATTCCTAAACTGAGCACTCATATCAAGCTGTTGCCTTATCTCTTTCTTTTAAGATGTATCAGCCTTCCAAACTGTGTCTGTGGATTCTCCTTCTGCCCACGTTTCACAGTGTTTTAAATGGGGAAAATCTTTTCCTAATATGACATCATGAGTCAAGTCAGAGGTTACAGCCAAAAGATGGAAACATTCTCTAAAACTGAATTTTTACATGTATTAGAGGGTTTTCCTTTCTATCGGTATAAAAGCATATAATTTCACTTTTTGTTTGTTGTTAATCTAATACTCAGGTATCAGTGGATGTTTGATAAGGGCAACATGCTGTTGGAGTCTAGTAGGACTTGACCTTATTCCCTCCTCCAACATACAGTATACGATGGTGTGGAATGTTGCCATCTGTGCCAGGGAGTGTAGGGCAGTGCATGTGTGACATATACCAGCATGGCTGGCTGGAGTTTTGTGAATGCTTTTGTGTCATTTGGCTGTCACCTTGACTTGTACAGATTCTTGTGTTAAAAATGTATCAACAGTGTTATTATAACTGATTAAATGTATATGCTTAAACAAAGAATTCTGGAAGGGAAGAGTAGAAGTTTTTGAAATTGTTCTATAACTTTCAAATACTGTAACAGATTTTTACAAAGCTCTGAGTGTGTATTGTACCAGTCAGGTGATCAAATGTGATGTAATTCTATAACTAGTACCAAGAGGATGGAACTCTCACAGTAGTTTGTTTTGTTTTCTTTGGAACCTGATATAAAAATCTATGACAGTTATCACAGTCAGTTGAGTACAGTTCAGTTAGTTAGAAGTTAGAAGCTCATCACCTTGCCTTGTGGAAGTAAGCATCTCAGCATCTTATCTTATCTTGCCTTGCTGTATTAATTAAGTTAGCTAGGGAACAGTTATTATTTAGACAGTCAGGAAATACTGTGATATTAGTTAAATAGTGTTTTTCTGCATCTGTTTAAATGTGTCCAACTGTGTTAATTTTATTTCTCCTGTGATTGAAACTCTGGTGTTTATTGTACTTGGATATTTAGTATTCTTATGTTTTCTATTTTATTATTTATTATTAAATATTTTATACTGTTCATTCTGGCTGGTGTTTTAGAGTATACTTTTAACATCTTGAGAGTACTTGCGCTTATTTTAGTGACACTGTGGCCACTTTGAAAAGCCTTGCTGCTTTGGTTACACTGTACCATTTATATTAGTATTGATTTTACTCAGTATAATTGGATACCCTTGTAAGAACCTGAGAGTGGTTGACTGCTGGCAGTGTGATTACCTTATAGTCTGGGCAGATGGGGTACAGATAATAAATCTGTACCAGCCTTTCCCAGGACTGTGTGTGTGTGTGTGTGTGTGTGTGTGTGTGTGTGTGTGTGTGTGTGTGTGTGTGTGTGTATACCCAGGTGTGGGTGTTTCAGCTACATAGAATTGGTACACAATGCTCCAAAGTGAGTCTTGTTTGGGATCTGAAGAGACAGAGTCCAGTCTCAGGTCTGGAGTGTGTTCCCTCTGTGGTCTTGGGGGAAATTGTGCTTGATGGAGAGAGCTGCATCTGAAAAATAGTGTGCAAATCCATTCCTGTTTTTAGTGGCCATCTCTCACTGGTGTCAGTGGTGAGGATTGAGGCTGCTTGATTACTGGCCCAGGGTAAACAGAGGCCATCATACAATACATTTCAGTAACTTGTTTGCAACAGTGACATAATACTGAGTTGTTCATTTTAGCTGTAGTTTTATCAAACTCCATATATACAACTTAATTTGTAGCATGCAAGTATTTTTAAACATATATATTAAGTCATCACATTTTAAATCACAACACAAGTTCACATACATAGATAGAAAAGAAAACAGTGATAATATTTGTCATTATTATAACTCTACAGTATGCCTATATGTTTTTTTAACAATTTTCATGCACTACACATTATATAAATGTTCTCAGTTTCTGCCTTCCATTGAAACCTACATCTCCTCCAGAGTATTATTCTGCATACATCATTCCACAAACTCCATTTATTAATATGAAATTTGCTTTTCCCTTTTCTATACATCTCATCTCCATTTCCTTTATGTTCTTTACAATATTCAAATTTATGGCAGGTATAGGTTTTGATTTCCTTTTTCTAGTAATTGCAATTTTGCCAGCCAATGCAATTAAACACAGTAAAGCCTTCCTATGTCTAGGCAATTCAGATCCTATATCTCATCTCAAAAGTCCTTAGTTCCTACCATTTGCCCCCCCCCCCAACATTTTTATCAAAATACCATGTGGAGAAGTTTTTAAATAACCTAACTTGTTACATTCCTAAAAAACATGTTTCCAGTTTGTTATCTCTTCCCATCACATCTCCAACATTTGCTGTCTGTCTTATAAAAATCATCTGAAATCTATCTGAGGTATAAAATACCTGTGTAAACACTTCCGTGTAAAACTCCAAAACTTTCTTGACTTAGCAGCATGCTTGAGAGCCCTACAGATTTCTTCCCATTGTCCCTTTGCAAATTGCCTTTCTTTTCGCTATATTTTCCATCCTCCACTGATTCTTATATTTTTTATGGAAGATTTTATGTAATGTATATAATTATTCCTTTTTAACAGCATATGCTGTGTACTACACCCAAGTAAAAACTTCTGTTTAGCCTCATTCCACTTTAATACCTTTCCTTCCTCAGTTACTTGTTCTCAATCCCTTGGTTCTTTTTCTGATTTAATCTGGTAAATTCCAGCCTTCTCCTGCTTGTTTTCTATACCCCTACTTGTAAACATCTCTGAGTTAACATATTTTTTCTTCATTCCCATGCTGATTTAGTTCTTAGAATACTTTTTTCCATTTTATGAAAATAATATTCTGTTTGGTTGTTACTATTCTCCTTAAGGACTCTAAGAATCCAAAATCCTAGTTTCTTTTTGTGTCTCACCCCCCCCCCCCACACATTTCATCATCATCATCATTTTCTGCTTTAATGTATAAGTTTTTGCTTGAGTTATGGATATGGACCTTAACTGCTTAGCTTTAAAGTACCCCTTCAAATAAGGTAACTCGAAATCACTTTGTTTTATGGGGGAGAATCATCTTATCTCACTAACTCTTCCCCTCCCAAAAATGTATTTCAACTCTTTATTAATTGAATGGGCGTACCTTCGTTGAAGGTTGTGCATCAGGGCTGGTAACTCGGCATGTAAAAATCAACCACCAATCATTAGCGGACCGGAGTTCCGCTGTGGCGACCCCTAACCGGGAAAAGCCAAAAGACACAACATTAATTGTCATCCACAACTTCTCCTCTAATTGATAAAATATGCTTGACTATATAAAAGACTAAGGAGGCTAAAACACTTTCACTGTTTGTATCTTAGTATTTATTTCCACAATCCAAGAGCGTCTACTTCCTTAATTTTTGTATTATCTTCTATTTAGTTTCTTCCCAGAAATCTCTGGCTGCCATAAGAAAATCCCTAAAAACTTCATCTTATCATATTCCCAAAATTACATGAATTGCTGAACCAATTTGTGAGTATATGCATAGTTTACCACAAAATCTTTTGCTTCCTCTGGATCATCATTGTTTATTTATTTTATTTTATTTATTTGCAGTTAACCAGGAAAGTCCATTGGGCCAAGGTGAGCCCTTTTTCAATGGAGCCCTAGGGAGAAAAGCTCCATGTGAATACATATACATACAATCAAAATACATATACATATAATCAAAATGCAAATATAAAAGTATAAATTTAACAGGCAATATAAATAGACATAGGATCTAAAATTAATAAAGGGTAATACATAATTAGTCAGTAGGGTTTTTTTGTACCATTTTGTGAAATAATAGATGTAGATGTGTAATAGTTTATGCTTTATATAGTAGAAGAAAGAATAACAGAGAGAGAGAGGAGGAAGGGGGGAGGATAGGATAGGTTAGTATTGGTTGGGTACAGATAGGGTATGGATGATGGAAGTTGAGGTGGAGTTTAAGATGTGGACGGAGGTGCAGTGAAACAGTTTAGGAAGGGTGGGAGCAGGAGCATTCCCATTTGGAAGTGAGATGAGAATGAAACAAGGTTTTGAAGGTAGTGGGGTTCTGGGAGGTACGGATGTGAGGGGGGAGAGTGAATTCCATTTCCGTGCAAGGGAGAACGACAGAAGGAGTTGACCGGGAGTGCTTATGGGCTTGTATAATTAGAGTAGATTTTGATTTGTGGATATGAGGGATCGGTCAGGAAGATGCATGGTGAAGGTAGAAGAGAGAGAAGGATGGTCAGAGGGCTTAAATATGAGTTTATGGGCAGTAGAAAGATGGATATAAGATAGGTATTTAGGGAGCTCAAGCCAGTTTAAGGAGTGTAGAGAGTCACAGTGATGATTGGAATATTTAGAGCCTGTAGCAAACTTTGCAATTTTGTTATAGCAGGTTGCTAGTTTAGATTTCAGAGTGGTTTGGAGATTGGTAAGGATGGGAGCACTGTATATGAGGGAGGGGAGCAGATAAGTAGTGGAGAGAGTCAGTTTAGTAGAAGAGGTAAGGAAGCAATTGTGGTGGTAAAGCATACCAAATTTTTGGTGGGTTTTCTTAATAGTAGTTTGGAGATGAATATCGAACTTGAGTTGTTTGTCAATAATGATGCCAAGGAGCTTAGTATGGGATACTACTTCAGTAGATGTCCTATTTTGACTAGTAAGTAAGAAGGTATTTTTGCCTATTTGGAGTTTTTAGTAGGGGTGAAAATCATAAGTTTGGATTTAGAGGCAATAAGGGCTAGGTGGTTATTGAATATCCAGTTCTTGGTTTTGGTGAAGGTTGCCTGAGTATCTTGCAGGAGTGTAGGGAGAGATTTAGCAGAACAGATAATCGCAGAATCATCAGCATATTGGATGAGTTTAGTATTAGCGATGAAAAGATGGAAGTCATTTATGAAGATGTTAAAAAGTAAAGGGCCCAGTATTGAGCCTTGAGGGACACCTATGAGAGTATATAGGAAGGAGTGGGTATATTTATTCCATTTGACAGCCTGTTGTCTATTTGAGAGGTAATTGGTAAACCAATTGATGGTTCCTGGAGAGAGGTTGAGGTTTGATAGTTTAGACAGCAATAAGCTATGGGAAATAGTATTGAAAGCTTTGGATAAGTCTAAGAATAAGCTGGATACTATGTTTCCGGAGTCTCATTCATGGTTGATAGTGTCAAGGAATGCTAGTAGGGGATTGGTGGTACTATGACCGGGTCTAAAGTCATGCTGTGTTGGGGTGAGGAGGTGATTGTCAAGAAGGTAAGGTAGGAGTTGGAGATGAATACATTTTTCAAGACTTTTTGTGATGGGGGAAAGGATGGCTATGGGGCGGAAGTTAGAGATGTCAGTATTATTGCCATCTTTATGTAGGGTAATGATGAAATGTTTTTTCCAGAGACGAGGTATATAGGATTCTTGAATGGAGTGGTTAATTAAGATGCAGATGTAAAGAGCAACACCGTCAGTGGCTATTTTGAGAAAGTCTGAGGGTAAGTCATCTAGGGCATTGGAATAAGGTTTTAGTTTATTAAGAAGTTTTTGTATGGTGTTGACAGGAATAGGTTTGAGAGAAAAGGGGGGAAGGGGTGTGGTACTGGTGGTGGAAGGCAGGGAGTATGAGTGGGTGTGTTAGAAAAGGGGTAAGAGTTTTTGGGGAATGAAGTGGTTAGCTTGGCTATAGAGTCTATGAAGAAGGAGTTAAATTTGGATGCTATAATATGGTCTGAGTTATCTTTCCTACCAGGATTAAGGAGGGAGGAGACAGTGCTCCAAAAGTTTTTTGGGATTGGTTTTGTAGTTGTTCTGTAGCTTAGAGTAGTAAGTTTTGTGGTCGAAGGCTATTTGGTTTTTTACTAAGTTGCGAAGCTGTTCATATTTGTTTAAGGAATCTGTTGTTTTGAATTTATGGTGGAGGTCCAAGATTTGTCTCTGGTGTGCATGAGTTTTATGGTGTCATTAGCCATTGGGCTGTTTTAGATTTGACTCTTTTGGTCCTGGGAGGGGCAGAGCTATTAAGTAAGTTAATAAAGAAGGAGTTAAAATAAGAGATGGTGTCATCAAGGAGAAGCGTTTTTAGGGGGTTCCAGTTCATATGTTTTAAATAGTCAGAGAAGGATTTGGGGTTGAAATTTGTGAGTGTACGGATTGATATATAATTGTGTTGTAGATGCATGGGAGAAGGAGAGCGAAGTGCAAATGCAGGTAAGTGATCACTAAGGGAGTCGGGATGGGTGCCAGTGTCAGAGAAATTGTTGGGGTGGGAGACTAGTATCCAGTCAAGTGTAGATCCAGTAGTGTTATTTTAGTGGGTCTGGTGGAAGAGTTGATTTACTGAGAGAAACCATATAGGTTAATAAAATGGGAGTTAGAGGTAGAGTGGATGGAGGACCAGTTGATATTAACATCTCCTAGGATGACTGTTTCATTACTAATGTTAGAAATGAACCAGGAAAGAATATATTCAAGTATAGGGATGTTATTGCCTGGTGGAATATGTTTTTATGCCTGTTTATTTTTAGAAGGGCTATAGTTAGTTCAGCTGTGGCAAACTGAGGTTTAGGCTTGGTGTAGAGAGTAACAGTTAAGGAGAAGAATAGGGCTACTCCACCACCTTTCCTGTGAGCTCTGTCATTTATGATGATTCTGTAAGTGTAGGGGAGTGATTTCTGAGTCTTTGAGGTGGGGTTTAAGCCAGGTTTATGAGACAGTTAGGATGTCAGGGTGATTATGGAGGAGCCAGGCATGGAAGTCTGGTATTTTGTTACACAGGTGTTGGGCATTACTGGTGGAAAAGAGAAGAGATTTATAGGGAGATGGTAGAGGGGATGGAGGGCAGCTGTTATTTGGAGTGGCAGGAGGGCCGGGATTGGGGTGGATATCACCAGAGAGAAGAACACAGATTAGTTCAATAAGGAAGAGTAGAATTACTTTTGCGTCTTTAGAGGCAGAAGAGGAAAAATAGTATGGAGAGTAGTGGAAGGCAGTAATTTTACTGGTGGAGAGAATATTTCTGTTTAGGGGTGAGAGTAGTTGAGTTGGTAGAGGTGGGAGGAGATGTAGGCTGAATAGTGGGATTCTGTTTTGGGGAGGGTAGAAGTGATATGGTTAACATGTTAGAGAGGAAAGAATGGTAGACAAGCTCTGAGTAAGTTGGAAGGATGTGTTATTGGGTGAAAGTAGAGAGACGTATAGTGATTTGAGGGGAGAGGTTAAGTAGAGAGATGTATAGTGATTTGAGGGGAGGGGTTAAGGCTTATGCAGATGGCTGTAATTGGTTGTAGGGGAAGAAGAGGCAGAGGAGAGGGGCTGTGAAGAGATTGGGTAGAGAGATAGATAGGAGTGGCTATGTAGCTATAAATTAATTTATAGTGGGGGTGTGTGGGAAATGGGGGCAGGGAGGGGAGGAGAGTGAACCCGAAGGGTGAACAGAGTGGGTAGAGCCAAGAAGGTGAAAGCAATTCCTGAGAAAACAATCAGTGGAAAATGGAGGCCAAAAACACTGATAGCATCTGGGACAAAGCCCAAGAGTAAGTTAAGGGGACCCAGGAGTGGACACAAGAGGGATTACCAAACAGCAGCTCTAATGGCCAAGGGTAGAGACATATTAGCCAAGCAGTTGCAGCAAGGTGAAAGGAACTAATATAGAAGAAGTGGTAAGCAACGACCGTGTGTTGTTGCCTGAGCAGTGGTTAGTTGGGTACAATTTATGGGTGTGGAGGGGGTGTGTGGGAGGAGACAGCCTGCTTAGGTCTGCTAGTGTGCATGTCACTGTAAGAGGCTAGTGCAGTTAACACCTTATGAAAACTCTGTTTCTGTGAATGTACATGCCAACAGTTTCAGGAGTTTTGTCAGCAGGTTTCTTTCCTTTATGAAAATCTTAGGAGTTGAACGCACATATGGGGGTGCAGCCATGGTTCAAAAGGAGCAGTGCAAGCTTCCTAGTTGTGTGCTTTGCACCCTGATCCTCACACTCTATTCATGCTGATCAAATTCAGTTTACAGGTTTAACTTTTGGATGAGGAACAGAACCAGAATGACACACTTCCAAAGGGGGAAAAATGTATTTTTATCCTACAGTCACTGCAATGGTTTCTTATCTTCAGGCAATCACTTTGGTACCTTACAAGCGTCCTAAGGAGCGAGTGACTACAAAACCTCTCATAGGAAATTCTGCCTATATTACTTTTCTTCACAAGGCATTCAAAGCTTGTCTAGTAATGTTATTAATGGTACTGAATGCGTGCCTCCCCTCCACATAACCCCCTGATCCATATCTATCAATTTTGATAATATTTTTGCCATCCTTTTAGCTGATGTGCACATAAACACTCTATAAATATGGATTAAAATCAAAAGAGGTGTATATGAAGCCAGATTTGTGAAATCTTTAGTAATACAACCAGCACAGCTTTCTTACAGGATGATGGTACTCCTTACTCTCCTTTTAATTATAGTTCAATAACGCCTTCCAGATTTGTAGCACTTTCAACTTAACTTCCAAATTTCCATAAGAATATCACCTGTTCCCTGTTGATTGATTGTGCAATACTGTTTTATTTTCTTGTCCTAGCTAGTAGTTGTTGAAGCCTTGTCATCTTCTAACCTTGGCAAAACTAAGCCTTGCATAAATATTTCCAATTGTGACATGCACATCAGTTTTCACATTTCTACTGCTATCACTGTCATCAGTATTAGTGGAGTATCCTTGGCTATATATAAGTTATGTGACCCCTCACACCACATTTAAAAGAAGTTAACACACAACTTGCTACTTTTTGTTTCACACCAAATGGCACACTTCTTGCTGCAACTTTAGAGTTAGCAGAAAAATCATCAGTTTAAACAATGTGCCATTAACTAAAAATAATTCCACTAACGCTACTAGTTTTTCAGAGTTCTTAGGGTCACTTTGCAATACCTGCTTCGTCATAGTATTAACCAAAGCTCTTTTAAAGCTGTCTACTGCTATAATTTCTAATGTTTTGTTTTACTGTTACTATCAAGTCCTAAGCAAAGCTGTAAAATATGTTTTAGGTCATGCACTTGCATTCTTACAATTTTGTCAGCATTAAAAATCCAGCTATACATTTTTATGGTGTGTACTTCAGAAGTTACCATCCCCTAGCTAGACATTCTTTATTAAGCTTCTCATAGTTTTTTTTTTAATCAGTCTCCTCCATGTTACATGTTTTAATGTCTTGCCTATTAACGGAGATGACAACATTTTTACCCATTCACCTCTGTCTTCTTGAGTGGCATACCATTCAAACATCACCAGGTAGGATTCCAGGTGAGCCTCTTCATGCAGTTTTTTAATGGAGACACATTTTCCCAATCAACTATTGTGTAAGTGTAGCAAATTCTTGTCTGTCTCTACCTTTGATTTCACAACTGTTTTCTGCAGTTTCTCCATGGTGGTAAGTAAAAATTAATACTGTAAGACTCTGAAAAGCAGCAAAAAAAAAAAAAAAACTTCTGTTAGTAGCCCACCAGTAACAGCATCAGAAACAAAGTCTAATTAGTAAGCATATAAACATACAGAGAACAGCAGCAAAAATGCCTCAGATGAAAGATCACCAACTACACTGGAAACACTAATCCAAACAGGATATGTACTTGGCAGCAGTAGTGTTGTAAGGAATGGTATATATATATGGCAATGCTTGGCCAGACCATCTATGCACACATGACGGTATAAGTTTAAAAGACACTGAAGACAGAACTTTCATGAAAAAATACAGTTTTATTGTATAGATCCTCAGAAAAGTTGTAGTTTATTTTGGAAATGGAACAGTGCTGTTATTTTCATCATAAGGTTCAGTCTCATACTGCCCTCCCAGCAAACAGTCTGTTTTATTACAAGTCACTGCTGCAAGCATTGCCTGGCCATCTCCTCAACTTTGGAAACAACAAAAGAAATATTCATCCGAGTTTGGTCTAGGCCACATCCACAAGAAACCTTGAGTGAGCTACTTAACTCCATAAGTTTTGAATCTTTGAATAAAGCCTTGTTTACTCCACAGTGAACCTCCAGTTGAAGGTTTCATAGTCATCTGCTTCTGCCTATCTCTTTTTATACAACACAGAATTAGCAATTCAGTCCACATTAATTAAATAATAAAATCAGCACTATCAGAATTTGCCCAACACTGGCTTCAGCAACACTTTTAAAGGCATATTTTCCAATTTCCATACAAAAGAATTTCCAAGTTTTATATAAGAGGGAAATAGAAGATTAGGTTCAATGAATGAAGGGGAGTTTTGTAGTATTATAGGACAATGACTAGTTGTAAATTGCAGTTTCTAGATGTAATAATAAAATAAAGGAAATGTATGAAGTCATTATGAAAAAATATTTATATATTATTCCTTGGCTAGATTTTACAGAGGGCAGACTATGTATAATTACAGATGGAAGGAATAGGTTTATAAGTATTTGGGAAAGGCAGTTACAGCAAATAATTAAGGTTGTGAACTATTAAAAACTGCTTCCTGTAGTTACTGGTAAGGGGTGTGATTCCTTCCACCTCCATTTGCCTACTGTGTGACTGTGAACAAGTCACTTGGTTTGACAGTGCTGTCAGGTCATTCCTGAAAAGTGACACTTGTATCCAGTGGGCTTACCTGGTTAATAAATCTGTAAAATTAAAATGGCATGTTTTTGTTATGATGAATGCTGTTAAATAGCTTGCCTGTTAAAACACAGTTAAGGTATAAGCATATGGAAGAAATAAATTATAGTGTATGTTGGATGGAAGAAACTACAAAACTATGCTACACTCATACCTGCAATTCCCCATACTCAAGAAACATTGTATCACTATCATTATCATTGTCTTATATTGTAAATTAAATTTAATTTGGAGCTGTTTCCCCAGGCATCTGCTGATAAGGAGCACTGCCCAGTTTATCCTGGTAAATAAAGCAAAATAAAAATTAAATAAATAAATGCATTTTTGTTGAATGAGAAAGGGCAAACATTTTTTTGATTTGGTAGTAAAAGGATACAGGGAAGTTATTCATTCGAAATGATCAATATAAATATGATATGAATAGTATCAAACTGAAGATGCATCTAAAATTGATGAGGTAAATAAAATTATATTTACATGCATATAGTTAGTGTGTGAGATATAGTGCAATATATTATTGTAAAATTAAAAGTGATATGTTTAAATATTAAAAAGAAAATTAAGTTTTAGATGCTGAGTAAAAGTTTGAGGGGCTGAAAAATGCATGTCAGTTGTAGAAATCCTTAATAATGGGCTGATATTGATTCAGTATGAGTGTCTATGCCTGTGTGTGTAAGTAGTTGTTTGTCTACATATATTATGCTTCTTAATCTTTTACATCACCTTAGCTTCCACCAACTCTGGCAGATGGGACCTCAGTTTAACATCTTATTCAAAGCATGGCATACTCATGAATGTAGTACCCTTTCTATACTGCACTGTACTGTCAGTATTACAAAACTAATTCAAACACCTGGTGTGGGAGTACAACCCACAGTCTTTTGATATTCCAGCATCAACAAGCGTACTATCGTTTGCTGCTTACTATAAACAGACTTGTATGCCTCTGTGCAGGATATCCTTGTAAAGGCAGAAAATAAACCAATGTACATTTTAACTAATTATTACAAGTTGGATATCCAGTCCAGGTACTGGACAGGACAAGCTTTGGTACAAATGTTTTACCTTACTTTTTAACTCTTCGTCACCCAGAATCATCTGGAAACTGCTCAAAAATCAGTCCAGATGTACAGATTTCTGTCAGATTGACTCTTCTCAAGTTAGATAGGCCATACCATGTGAATGACTTCCAGTAACAGTAGATCTGTGAAGGAGAAGCCATCTGAATTACTTTTATTAACAGCATAACTTATCAACATGGCATATGACACAGTTTGATGTACTTTATTTATCCATCTCCTGGCACTTTAGTTTGTATTGACCTGCATTATCTGTTTGTTATTTTCAGAAGAAGCAGCTTTGACAGTTATAGCTCTCATTTACTGTATCCTTGCTTGTTTTCTTTTGAACTTTTATTGTGACTCTCTGTGGTTCTCTTCTGCACATTGCTAGACTGATTTTATAGTCTACCAGTTATTATAGACTGAGTTTATAGTGCATCATTTATCACTGTGGTTGTTTAAACTGTTAATTGGGTATCATGAGTTCAGGTTTACTTGGAGCATCTTGCCTGTCAAAATTTCCTGATGGAGTTTCTACCAGTGCTGGTTACACACAAGGCTCATACCAGCCCTCAAATCACTAAAAATACCATCTCATGGGAACTGCATTGGTTCATACTGGTTCATAGGTGGTCCAAATGGTGAGTTGATAAATCAGCAAGCAAAGGAGAGTAGCATTGCTGGAACTGAATTCATCCTCAAGTCTTGGTGAGTATATGAGCCACAAAGCATTATAGAAAAGTGTGAAGTTTATATCACATGGGATCACTCATTACTAGCACTTCAAAAAATGGATGCAAGAAAAGCAAATATAGTAGTCCATGAAAAAGAAACAAAAGGTAGCATTGCTCATTGAAATTGCTACACCCACTGACTACACTGTCTTATGTAGAGAGAGAGAGACAAAGTCATAAAATGCCTGGCTCTGCAGGCAGAAATGACAGCAATGTGGAAGAAGGATACCCAGACAGTTCCAGTAGTAGTAGGAACAATGGGTCTTATAAAAAAGAATTTACAATCGTACTTAGATATGTTACCGATACATGTAACTCCATACGAATTGCAGAAGGAGTCATTATTGGACACATTGCAGATACTGCAAAGAACACTTCTGGATAACATAAAAAATTGAAACAATAGTAATTTCATGATCTTTAATCATACTTTGACTTAGGAATGGAGTCCATTCCCGTCATGGTTTTAGGAACCCAAAAAACTTGGAGAAATTAAAAAGAAGGAGGGAAATAATAGTACACAAAACCTGACAGGCCAAAAAAGAGCCCTAAAGATGATCAAGTCGATTGTTGAGGGTAAGGAAGAAATGTTGTATTATTACTATTATGTAAGAAGCCCAGAAATTTCAAAGTCAAAGTGAACTGTATTGTCATTTAGCCTACACAAGTGCAGTCTAAAGGAAATTGCGTGTATCAGGCTCGAACTGGGAAGACATATACATACATACAATAACACACACAATGGACATATACTCATTGTTTCACATTAGACAGGTTATTCCATTACCATGGTTTACCTTATCCATAATTTTCAGCAGCTGAATGATATCTTATTGCACAAGTTTCTATTGCACTGTGAGATTCCCATATGAATAAGAGACTCTAGTTAGTATAATACCGCACATTCATTGCCATCTATGTATTGTTTATGTTTAGAAATCAAACTCTCTCTCATTTATTTGCATGAGAGGGTTGGCTGTCCCATATTTTGCCAGTGTCCAGCTTCACTGAGATTACTGCTAGCGTTCAAAAGTCTCACTGCCTGAGGGAAGAAGCTGTTTCTGAACCTAGACATTTTGCAACACATGCTGCAGTATCTTCTGCTGGACAACAAGCATGTGAACAGTTCATAAAAAAGGTGTGTAGGATCCTTGATTATTTTTGTAGCTCTGTTGTGACATCATGCTGTGTATAAATCCTATAGGAGAAACAGAGCAGCTCCCATACAACACTGAAATTTACACATTAGGATACTTTTTATGGTACCCTATAGAAGGTGGGGAGAATAGGGGTTGGTAGACTCATTTTCCTCAGTCTCCTCAGGAAATACAGACATTGATTAACCTTTTTTTACTATATAACTGGTGTTTATTGACCAAGATAGATTCTCTACAATGTGAACCCCCAAGAACTTAGTGCAGTTTACTCTTTCCAACATCTTGCCATTAATTATGAGAAGAGAATGAGCTGATTGTGTTTTCCTGAAGTCCATTATGATCTCCATTGTGTTTTCCTGAAGCCATAATGATCTCCTCTGTTTTTTTGACATTAAGGCCGAGGTTGTACTTGGCACACCAGTCAATCAGTGTGCTCACTTCCTCCCTATAGTCTTTTTCATCTCCTTTGCTGATGAGGCCCATGACTGTAGTATCATCCACAAACTTGATGATGTGGTTGGTGCTGAATCTAGCTTTACAGTCATAGGTTAGTACAGTAAACAATAATGGACTCATCACACAGCCTTGAAGTACTCTTGTGTTAAATGCGATGCTTTTCAAAGAGTTATTGCCCACACGTATCCTTTGAGGTCTTTCAGTCAAGGAGTCCAGGATCCAGTTGCACATATGGGCATTACACCAGAGTGAACACGTTTTTCGATTAGCTGTTGTGGAATGACAGTACTGAATGCTGAAATGAAATCAATAAACAGCATTCAAACATAGCTGCCCTTGTTCTCAAGGTGTGCCAATGAGAAATGCAGTGCAACTGAAATGGCATCCGCTGTGGAGCATTTGGTACTATATCCGAACTGGAGTTCATCTAGTGCCACTGGAAGGCTTGCTGTCAGGTGTTTTTTTGACTAACCTTTTGAAGCGTTTCAAAAAAGTGGACGTGAGGGCTACTGGCCTGTAGTAATTGAGGCTTCAGGGAAATAATTTCTTCAGCGGTGGAATAATATTTGTGTTTTTGAAGCATTTAGGTACCTTTGCTTGACCGAGGGAGATGTTAAAATTATCTGCGAGTGTAGTGCTTATTTGTTCAGCACAGTCCTTTAACACCTTTGCCATGGTGTTAGCTGGTCCTGCAGCCTTCCTAGGGTTCACCTGCTGTAGGGTCCTCTTCCTCTCTATTGAGTTTAGGCTGAACACTTCGTCTCCTGGGTCTGTAGTGAGTTTCACTGCCTTGGAGCTGTTCCTCTCCTCGAACGTGCAGAAAAAGGTGTTATGGCTTTTATGCCCTACCACATGCATTTGGGGTCTCTCATGTCAGTGAAGTGGTTCTGGACTTTCTTTCCATATGCCCTTTTTTGCTTCCTTTATCCCTCACTTCAGGTTTGCCCTTGCCATACTGACAGCTTCCTTGTCTTTTGATTTGAATGCCACATTACGTTCCTTCAGAAGTTTGTATACTTTGCTGGTAAGCCACAGTGTTTGGTTGGCTCTTATGATGATGTTTTTGTTGATGGCCATGCCATCTATGCATTTAGATACATATGCCGTCACAGTGTCTGTGTATTCATCCAAGTTAATGTGTAGATCAGCTGTAGCAGCCTCTTTGAATATGCTCCAGTTTGTATTGTTGAAGCAATCTTGGAGTGCTGTGATTGCTCCATTTCTCCATTTGGCCATACCCTGATTTGCTCCACAGTGGGTTTTTTTCCCTGACTAGTGCAGGTTTGTATGCTGGCATTAGCATGATGGCAAGGTGGTCTGAGCTCAACATATCATCAGACAGAAGATATACAGAAAGATTAAGAGAGAAATCAGAGGAAAGAAAAATACTTTTACAAGACAAGCTTTCAAAAGCTTCAAATGCAAATTTGCATTCATTAATAAAACAGATACATGAAAAACATTATGTAGACAAAGAAACTTTGGGCCACCTAGAAAAAGAAGCAACAAAGGAAATGTGAAAATATAAAGAATAAAACTCAGAGATTTTTGAAAGGTATAAAAAAGAAACATAAGCATGGGAAAGAAAAAGAGATTTGATATGGTGCTATGCAAAGGAGAAAGTCAAACTAATCAATACAAATAAGCAGCTCCAAAAATATTTGAAGATAAATGCAGGCAAAAGCACCCAGATATGGAAACTTTCACAATACAAAAAATAAGAAAACAAAGAAGGAAAGTAGAAAAGAGGATTAGTAATGGATAAGTTAACAAAATAGAAACTGAAGTTATGGATTACCTGTGAAGTGAAGAATTTAGTGTAGAAAATCCAACTCAGGTAATGTCGCAGCATGTTAGAACAATGAGTCCTGAAATTAAGGAGAACAGCTGGAATGGGAAGCATCTGATGATTTGCCATATGATGTTGCTCTGGGGCCTTCATTAGGAAACCAGTATAAAAGTTCAGTTGGAGTTGCACATCAGGGGAAGGAGCAGGAAGCAGTGGCAACTCTGATGCAGACAATGGTGTGGAGTGATGGGCCAATTAGTTCCCATATGAAGGACCAATGGATGATGCAGGCAGCAGCTGAAGAGGATATGTCAAAGGAACATGTTCTGGAACTTTCTGTAGAATGTCTGCAGGAAACAGAGAGCAAAAAATGTACCCACAGTTTAGAAGAAAATGATCAAAGTGAAGATAATAGAGATTGATAGACATTAAGATTGATAAAAGAAATAGATTACAAAAGTAAATAAGAACCAAAATGTTAGAAGTCTGATAAAACAGAAAAACACAGTAATCAAGACTATTAACAGAAATGCATGTGATATAACAGAAGTAAATAGGTTATATTACTCTGCAGCAAAACTAACAGCAAATAAAGACTTACCACAAAAACGCAAAGTAATAAGGGGAAAGGAAGGGGGAGAATTAAAATGCCATCATGGAAGCATCAAATAGAGAAAATTATAAAGCAATTAAGACATGAGCTGTCAGTGTCAGAAGAATATAAAAGAGGGAACAGATCTACAAAAATGCTTAGAAAGATAGATGTGATAAAAGCAATGCACATTATCAGAAAGACCATATCATACGTTATTGCAAATAATAAACTAAAGATATCAGCACAGGCAGAAAAAAACTTAGAAGATACGCAGCTATATATAAAGGAAAAGTACAAAATAAGCAATTTATTGATGACCAAAAAAAGTTTTATAGAGAAATGGGAAACAACTGAAAAGGAAAAGAAACACTGCCAAAAAAGAAGAAGAAATAGACATATTTTGAAGAAACATTTATGAGGACCCTGTGGGACATAGCAAAGATGATGACTGCGTAGAAAAATTAAACAAAACAGTAAGGAGTTCCAGTGTACAGGATATGAAATGGGATGAAGCAATGACCAAAGAAACTGAAACAAAATTAAGAATAGCTCCTAACTGGAAACAGGAATAGACGCAGTACCTGACTTCTGGCTAAAAGTTTTAACATCTTTACACAAAGATTTAGCCTGAGTAAGAACTACTTATATGTGCATTCTGATCAGACACCCGCCTAGGTAACAACAGGAAAAATTATATCCCTCCTTAAGAGTGAATCTGTAAGCCATACTAAAAGCTATAGACCAATAACTTACTTTCTGACAATGTACAAAATATATACCAGAACTGATACAGATAGAGTTTATAGTCATTTAGATGAAAACTCAATCATAACAGTAGAAAAAAGGGAAACAAAGTCATATGGAGCAAATGATCATTTGTTGCTAAATAATGCCATAACACAGCATTGAAAAAAGAGAAAGAATTGAAGTATGGCATGGCTGGACTACAAAAAAGCATTTGACAGCATCCCACATTCATGGATGGAGGAGTACTTACAGATGCATAAGATACATCCCACATTGATCAATTACATTACAGTGACCATGAAACAGTGGCAAATCACTTTGCAATTAAGCCATGACAAAGGGAAAATTATTATGCCAGCGATAAAAATTCAAAGGGGGATATTCCAGGGTGATTCTTTGTCACTGCTGTTGTTTTTCTTGCCCTTAACTCATTAAGCTGTTTATTTAGGTCTTGGTTACAATTTGGCTCCCAGAAAACAAACTTGCTTAAAAATTTCTCATCTACTTTTTGTGGATGACTTAAAACTGTATAGTTCATCAAATGAGGAGTTGAAAGCACAAATGCTAGTGGTTAAAACTTTCTCAGATGATATAAGAATGACATTTTGTCTTGAAAAATGTTCAAAAGCAATGTTTAAAGAAGAAAAGTTGCAGTACCAAAAAATATTAATCTAGGACATGAATGTGATATAAAAGAACTTGAGCTGGAAGGAGTGCACAAATATTTGGTAACTGATGAAGGATCGGCAACACAGCTCTCAACTGTCCAGATTTTTTGCCTTATATTTTTTGGTCTGTTCCTCATAAAAAGTTTGTTTTTCTGGAAAATCACTGAAGATTAAAGTCATTAAATAATAACATATATTTGAGTTTTAGACTTCATATCCTTCAGAAAATGAATGCTAAAGAAAATGAATGCTAACACAAATCCTTTTATTCTAGCAACTTTCTAAATTTATAAGATGTGCCCCTATTTTTGGGCCTTTGTCAGCCCATTATTTTAGGTTTTGTCCAGATTTCTTGTGATAAGAGGTTGAGAGGCATGATTGGCAATAAAACATGAACAAAAGTAAAACTCAGTAAAGAATACTTCAGAAGAATAAAACTAATATTGAAAACAGCCTTGACTTTTGGAATAAAGTCTAATCTGAAAAAAAATATATATATGTTTTCTGTTTTTATTTTAGTTACAGTTTTAGTGTGGTTGACTGGCCCCAAAAGAATATCAGTTGGACAGAAAAACAAGAAAAATGCTTCATGCTTATCAAGTGATATATAAAAATCAGTACACCAAAATTATATATTCCATGCTCTGCAGGAGGTATGGGCCTCCTCTAATTTGATTACATGTGTAGATCTGCAGTCATTGAACTGCATATGTATCTGCTGACTTCATCAGATCCAAACATAGTGAAAGTTTTACAAGAGGAGAGCAAGTCTAATAAGACCTCTCTGCTTAGTTTAGCAGAAGCATTCAGGTGGCTAGCGGGAATAGAAATCAAAACAGAAGTAGACAAAAAAACAGACAGCAACTGAATGCGCCAAAAAACACAAGAAAGAATAGAAAGAGAAGGATCAGATGAGAAGGAAAGAAATGTGGAAAAGCCATAAACGTTGTGGCAACTATAGAGCTCTCATGTTGATTAGGATTTGACACAGGAATGATTAAAATAAAGTGAGCTGAAACCAAGAGATGAAAGATTAATAATTGCAGCCCAGGATAGTGGACTCTGTGCACATTGATTTACAAAGTCCATTGAACATGTGGAAGAAACAGAGAAATATAGGTTCTATTAAAAAAAACTGGAAACAGGCCTACATGCTGTTGCTGGGTGTGATACACACTTTGCAGAAGGCCTGTCAACTGAAAGGCACAATACTGTGGCAAGCTTGTTGCAGTGGGGATTGCGCAAACACTGCAATATAGAAGTGACTGAGAAGCATTGGGAACATGAACTACAAACATTATAGAGATTGATGAAGGTTATATCACATGGAATCACCCATTACCAACAATTCAAAAAATAGATGCAAGAAGAAGAACCTATTGCAATTTTACAATGACATTATTAATGAGGCTGATGAGAACAGATGGCCATTCTCAGCCCTATGTTCACTGAGGCATTCAGTTCAGTCCTGCAGAGAAGGTAGATTGTTAGGCTGAGGTAGATAGGGGTAGAACTAAGGATAATAACACAGGCAGAGAGCTGGCTGAATCAGATACAACAGAGTGTCAGTTGAGGTAATTGTCACAGGAAAAGGGTTGGTCATTGCAGTGCATTAGTTTCTAGTGTCTGGTCCAGGACTGTTTAATATGTCTCAAATCAAATGAAAAAGCTGTATAAATAACCAGAGAAAACTAGGAGAGTAGAAATGAAAGCAAACCTGTCACAGTCCATCTTCCAATACTTTTATAAGGAAACCATCGAGAGCATACTGACAAACAACATCATTATATGGTACAGGAACTGTAATGCCTCAGATCACAAGGCTCTCTGGAGTGTAGTAACAGCAGAGGAAAGAATCATTGTCTCTCCACTGGCATCCTTGGATGACATACATGAATCTCAATATATTGGAACAGCTAGAAAGGTAATAAACGGTCATACTCACCCTGCTTGTGTTATGTTCTCCCACCTTTCCTCGGGTAAAAGTTGCCACAGCATGCACTGTAAGACTTCCAGGCTCAATAGAAGCATTTTTCCCCTTATCCACCAGCTTGCTGAACTCTAACAACAGGCCTGCCAGAAGCTATTCTGCCCTTCATTCAACTAACTGAACATTCTCTTGACTACTCCAGTAAATGACATACTCTCATGTCCATTTATGCTAAGATCACTACTAGTAGCACACTTTAGTGCAATATTCATCTCTTCATCTGTCCTGAAACTTGAATGTGGAATTCAAGTTCATGCAATATCTACTTGTGCAATACCCTAAATGGCACATTTTTATACGTGTAATGTCTGTAAATGTCTGTTGTAGTATTACTAAATAGTAACTCTATGTATGTTTCTTACACTGGGAACGAAGCAACGTAATTTCGTTTTGCTGCACTATGTGCCGATCTGAGTGACAATAAAGTTTACTTTGACTTAGAAATATATTAAAAATCATAAACTCTAAATGGTCTCAAGGAAACTTTATTACAATGCAGGTTAGCAAAACAGTTTTATCCTCTATTATTTAACAAAACATCTTTAGAACTAAAATTTCAACAAAAACACAGCTTGCTTATATAAGAGTATACCTAGGTCACATAACAGAATTATTGTACAAAAGCATTAAATAGATAATTAAAATTGAAATATAATAATTGGTCACAGTTGTTGAATAAATACATAAGTGAAAACATAAAGTATAATAATGTCTCAACTTCAGGACACTGTTTATGCCAAGATGGACACAGACCCAAGAGCTGCTCAACAATTGAGTTTTACTTGCCACTATAACTCCTTCTCTTCCAAAACATAGCTGAAATCATCTTCTCTATCCCTATCCTTACCATTCTGCCTTATTTTTTCAGTAACATAAAAAACAATTTCTAGGCCCTATGATGAAACTAACCATCCAACCTGCTGGTGCTGGATGAATATTCTGAGAAGCAAATAGCAATGCCACCTTCACACAATAACAAAGTGATGACAAAGAAGTGTAAAGTTCAGCAGGTGTTATTCAGTAACTTGGTAAATTAGACTGACTCAGCTGATTTCAGCTTTTTTGTTGATACAGTTTTATACTTGTAAGCCTGCAAAGGTTTTAAGCAATACATTTTGTCATTCTCAGAATGCACAAGTGGAATTTTATGCTTCCTGCAAGTCCCATTTGAAGCCTACCTGTCACAATACATCAGGTTCTGTTTATCTACAGAAATGAATTTTCTGAATTGTCCCTACAAGTCAGTTTTAATATTTTACAAACTATCATTTTGCATTCACATGTCATTTTTAAACAAACAGCTTTACTGTCATCTCATTTTTGACATATTGTAAAATCCATATGCACAATGTACTGTTCACTTCTGGGTCTGACCCAATTTATCATTCACTTTAATTTCCCTTTATCCACTATATCATTACCATTCCTAATTAATTATTTTCTGTTTGAATCTTGCAGATATTGCCAGTGTCTCAAACTGAAGGGTTTTTATTAGACTTTATGGTACAGAAACATGAAGAAGATGCTTTCTTTTTAAACTGTGAAAATCTGCTTTTTTATAGGCAGACAGTTCCTGTTGGAAATCAATACATAGTATATTTTGTTTAGGTAATGAGTACAATCCTGTCTTATCTTTTATGGTAAAAGACTTGGTTAAAACAGCTGTAAACAATGAAAGAGCCCTCTGTTTCACAATTCTTCAAGTGAGAGATGTAACTGTCGACCTCTGTTCCTGAGATGCTGTATCAAGTTCACCAAAACACAATCTAGGCCCAGGATCACCTGGGACAAATTACATCTCCTTTGTAATCCCTTCACTATATGCCCCACTAGAAATAAGGCCAACAGAATTGTGCAAAGTACCAAAGGCATTGCTTCCTAATGATGTTTCCTTCACCTGTTTATAACTACATCACACTGGCATTCCAATACAGCTGGTGTAATGAAGTTATAAGCCATGGCCCACCTCATCAGTAAGGGTATCTTATCCAGGGACAAGGATGTCATAACATCCCTGTATTCTTTCCTTATAAGGCCTATTATTGAGTACAATGCCCCTTTCGGCATGTACTTCACAAAACACATGCAGCAGCTGGAGATACCGCAGAGTTTCCTCACCAGAAGAATCCAGGGCCTCAAGCATCTACCCTACACAGATAGGCCAAAGGCCCTGTCCCTCTACTCAGTTTCATAAAGACTCCTCAGAGGTGACCTCTGTCTGGCATACAAAGCAATCATAGACCCTGCCTTGATGGGACTGCTGCATATCTGCAAGTCAAGTAACCTACACATGCAACCTCAACCTGGTCTGTGACATCAATCAGGCTTGTTGGTGAAACAGATTTGTGTCCCAGAGACTCCCTCTCCTATGGAATAGATTCCCTATCTACGTCAAGCAGAGTCCCTCATTAACCCTTTTTAAGCACAACCTGGATAATTGGATGGGGAACAGAAAATACACCCCTGGGATTCCACCTGTGTCCCTGCTGGACAGGGTCATCAGGTGCTAACTTGTCGGAACATGGGCTAAATTCTTGGCTAGGCTTGTAAGGGCCTCAGTGCCAGTAGCCTCGTAACTTCCTATGATCCTATGCTACATTCTCTAGCTACTACAGCTTATCAGAAATATAGGCAGATATGATTATCCTAGGTCCTAATCTTCTTTGGTCAGTGTCTCTGCTGCAGTAAACTATAGCATTTGTAGGTTTTTATCTTAAATGCTATTTACTCTCCTAAGTTTTCATCAGCTACATCCTTACACCTGTGAATGTCAATGCTGGTCTCGAGCCAGCATCCCTTGGAACTTTGGTAGGTGCAGGAAACAGAAGGACATATCTAGCCAGCTTCCTCCTGTTCCTCTTGATGCTGTTAGTATTCCACTTCTTGCATCAACAATGGTGTTTTGTCAGCACAGAGGTTATTACCCCTTTATGGCTTACTGTTTTCTTTGAAGATCTTCAATAAAAATAACATTAAAAGTTTGAAATGTGACTGCAGTAGCCTGTTAGTCCACCCTATCACAACAAGTAACTGTGTTTTGCAGTTATTTCAAATCATTTTAAATTATTACTAGGGGATCTGACAAATAAAAAAGTCAAATAAACAAGGTTGTCAAAATTAACAAAAGCAACTTCTTAAAAGAAGTAGGTCCATAAGTAAATTAAAATACTAATCTGCCAGTTCTAATTCAGTGACTAATATGGGTAATAATGTTTAAATGACTCCCAGAAAGCAGGGATATGAAGCTGTTATCAAAAGTACTAAAATACATCCCTCTCAATTTCTGGATTTTCAGAAGACAAAAACTTAACAGCCCCTTCACTATTACCTGTGTTGAGTACTCTGTGATCACATCAGCTGAAAGTATTGTAATGATGGATTAACCCAGTATTTCAGTGGTATTTAACCAAGCTAGACCATCATTATGTCTAACTTATACTTTGTATTTTCACTATAAAACCTTTGCAAGGGAATATTTTAATTTGCATAAAACTCCAATGAAATAGCAGGGACCTATGTTAGTACCCTTTTCAGACCATCAGTCAGAACACAGGCATACAAACATTTGCTGATGCCTGTGATTGTTCAAGATAATAAAAGTAAATGTAAAAGGAACCCTCTTGTGGTGCATCTCCTGAAAGTGAGGACTTTCATATGATTCAAATGGATTGCTCTTCTCAAACTCTGTTATTGAGAATCTTTACTGTCTTCAGATTTTCCATAAGATGTTTCTTTTATGGAGAGTATATCATCTGGATTGATTTTTCATCTGGCCTATGGGTACTTCCTTATTTCCTCACAAGGGATATCAAAAATGATTGAACTCTAGATTAGCAATGAACTCTTCCATCACTTTAAAATACTTTAAAAACACCTTTTAGGATGTTCTGAAGACCACTTGCTTCTGTCTACATTCATAAACTCCAATTCTTAAAACGTTTTACAAGATGCCAAACTCCATTAGACAGACAGGATTTATATGATACATATAAGGCAGGTCCTACTATCTCTTTATCAACATCTAATTAGAGCATTAAAACTGCTCCTCTTGTGTCTTTATGTTTGGAGAAGGATTCTAGGTTACTAAATAAACTAAAATAAAAAGTATATGCATCTAGCACCTTAGTTGTTAGGTCACTTACTTATTTAGCTGATGTGGTTTCTATCAGAGTTCTATTTTTAAAGCAAACTCATTAAAATTTGCAATCAGTTTTAAGCAGTAATACTACCAGTAGATTAGAAAAGTAGTGTACAGAATATGAAGCCACACATTGAAATTTGTATGTAATGCTATAGATGCTTAATTGAAGTCATTTATGTTAGAGGTTGTTTTGAGAAGGCTTGCATGACTTAAAACAGAGTCCTACACTGAGAACAACAGAACTAGATTACATAATGCTCCAGTGACACAAGATGTTTTATTTATTGAACCAGCAGCTGTGTTATTCTGGATTTAGAAAAGAAGGGTAAAACAAAGCCTTCCTTTAAAGGAATATATATATATATATATATATATATATATATATATATATATATACACATACATACATATACATACTACCTTCTCAGTTTCAAAGGAGTTATACAGAAAATAAAAATCTCGACTATAGAAAAAGAATGCTCTTTCAGCAGTTTTGGCAACAATAGCAAAATGCAACTTGTTCCTTAGACTGCTACAGATCAAGTGCACCAAGCTTTAAAGATGATAAATCCATGTTTTTTAATAATAATAATAATAATAATAATAATAATAATAATAATAATAATAATAATAATTACTTATAATAACATTGAAGGTATCTGTCAGTCAAAGAGGCCAAGGTATGAGAACAATTAAATAAATGACAAACTGGAAAGGCAAAAAGATTGCTACACTCAAAGTTTTACACTCTGATACTGAGGCATAAAAATGCCTTCAAAGGAAAAAAAGACATGCAAAGAAAGACCATTGTATATACTGTGAACTTTCAGGTACATAGTTAATTAATCAAATATCTAATTAAAATTCACAGTAGCACAGACAGATTTATTTCTGCATTCAGACTGAAAGGATACAGTGTTGTGAATTTCATTATACATGTTGTTTTAGTAAGTAGCGGTCCACATGTTTGCTATTACTGCAAAGAATAATCCAGGGCCTTCATCAGTTAAACATTCATATGCTTTTATCACATTTTTTTTTTTTTTTAATTTATTTATTTATTTATCATTTGTTGACCGGGAAAGTCTGACTAGGTTCCACAGAGCCTGTTTTCAGCGGAGGCCCGGGGAGAAATGCTCCAGATGCATGTCTTTGGATGCATGTTCTTATCATTTATTGATTACTTTGGCATGACATTTGTTGTGTAACACTTTATTTTTGCTTTAATACTGGCAGATCCATCTCCTGCGTTTATGAACAGAAGGATTATTCTTGACTTTACTTTGCACATTCTTGCCTCACATTGTTTGCAATGAGCTAGCTGCCTTACTGTTTGAAACGGTTTTACTTCTTTATTGCATATGCCTCAGTGACTGAAATATTATACCTGTACTTACAATACTTCATCCCGTTTTGCCTTGTATTCTACTGTTCTTGTTTTCACTGCTGTTTATAGATCATGTATTATATGTGGATGTAGTGTGTTTAATTCTTAACTTTTAATTGTACAGTTTAATGAAAAGAAAAATTCAGTGTCAGCTTGAGATCCAGTAGAGACTTTTAATAAAACAGCAGTTAAAAGCACAACAAAACACACTATGTTAAGCGCTTTCATCTTAAAACCAAAAAGACATCATCAGAACCATCTGGTTTATTTCAGTTTCATTTTGGTGTTTTTAATTGTACAGTTTAATGTGTACTGTATGTTTAGGTGTTTGGCCCAGGTCATGGCTGAAATTTGCCTTTGGAACAGTTCACTTACTTTGTTAACAAAGCTAATAAATACATATATACATGAATAAATAGTTTAACTGCAAATAATACAATACAATACACTTAATACTTTCAATATCACCACATTAATACTGCTTGACACGAACTGCAACTGAATTAACTAGAAAATTAATTCTAATTTCATACAAGTGATTTTGAATTCTAATAATTAAACTCCTCACAGTTTTTCCTATGCACTGTCTTGGTATTGCACAATTACAGTATCATAAATTACATTCTTGTTTTACAATTGCAATATATTTAAGTATTGCTTGTTACCACTAAAATACCAAGAATTGTCTTCATCATCCATTGGAAAGCAGAACACTGCTCACACTTTCCTTAATCTTTGAAATCCAGAGAGACTAGAGGTACCATTTTTTATGGTCAAGATATTGTATAAATTCATCAACCAAAAGAGAAGTTGTGGACAATACTTAATAACGGGTTGAAGGAATTTATCTGGAGGGAGGAGAAGAAGGAAAGGGTCAAGTGGGATAAGTTTATCCTTCCAATAGAAAAGGGTGGTTCAGGATTATATGATTTGAATGGATATTTTAGAGATAAGCACTTAAGGCTCATATGCATAACACAAGTAGAAAGATGTAATTTGAAGTGGAAAGGGATGGTGATGAAATTCAAGAAATAAGGCGAGACTGTGATTTTGGATGCAGTTCTTTAAGGAGAATGACAATAACCACAGAGAATATTATATTTATAAAGTAGCAGAAAATATTCTAAGAACTAAGCCAACATGAGAATGGAGAAAGGAGATTTCACTGATAGAGATGACTGTAATTAAGGTTTAGAGATTAGGCAAGAGGGGCTAGAATTTACTGGAGAAAACTGGCAAAAGCACCAAGGTATTGGGAGCAAATAACTAGACAGGGAAAGGTAATAGAATGGGAAGAGTTCAAGAAGACATTTGGACTTCAGGCAAGAGACTGCCTTCCCTATCAAGGATTGATATCAGAGTAAAGGCAAAGCAAAAGGGTAAGTGAATTCTAAGTGAAATACCTGCTCTGGTAGAATTTTTGTTGAATCTAGAACAAAAAAAAGGTAATTATTGGGCATATAAAATATTGCACAATAACTACAGGAACCGATCAGACAAAGTTCGAAAAGATTGGGAAGAGAAACTGGATAAGCAATCCATAAGGAAATGATGTATTTGTATGTATGGTTCCCAAATATGGAACAAACCCTAGAAGGTTTAGGATTTTTACTTTTGTTTGCATAGGTATTTTTGTACCCCTAAGCAGAATCCAAAGGGTCTTTCCTCGGGTCGATAGCAAATGTTGGAGGTGTGATAAGGAAGAAAGGGGTAACTGGGAACTTATGTTTTCCGAGAGTAATGAGTTGGCAAACTTTAAAAAATTCCTCACAAAGTAGTCTGTCAGAAATATTGGGGGAGCAAATGGGTTTGACTAAGGAAATTATTTTTTGAGCTGGGATACAGGATCTGAACTGCCTAGACATAGTAAGGACTTTTTAAGTTTAATTCTGGAGGCTGCCAAAAAAGCAATTGGTAGAAAATGGAAATCAGAGTCTAAACCAGTTGTATTTGAAGTACTGAATGTTGTAACAGCGATAAAAGTACTGGAAGTGGGATATATAGAATAATGTAGGAGCAAGTTATATAGAAATAAATGGAAATAGTGCGAACAGTATATGAAGAGCCATGTTTTGGTGGAGGAGTAAGATTTAGAGGAAGGCAGGAATTGAGCAATTTATCTAATACTGGATTGATGATAGTCATACAAAAGGATGCATATGATGTAAAATATTTGTAACTCAGAGCATATAAATAAGATTTTTTTTATATAAATGTATGTTTACCTACTTCTTAAATGACAATTCAGTAAAGGTGTTTAAAAATATATGGCATAAATTCCTTGCTTTAGTATATGAAAAAGACAACAATTTTAGCTGTATTGGGGCTAAATGCTTATTAACTTATAAAGTATGCCAGTTTTTCCAAGCTATGATTTGCATGAACATTTCTTAGTCTTTTTCCAAATGTATTTTCTACCTGTTGTGCAATCATCTAATAGATGCATGGTATAACTGATATTTATCAGTTTAGTAATCACTTCCCCATTTACTCCCTGATAATCTATTCTTGTATTTCTCTCTGTTCAACAATTCAAATATAGAAGAATGTCTATTAAATAAGGAGTGGACATGCTATCATCATTTTAAAAAAATAAATGACTGTTTTCTTCATGGCTAGTGCACTGTAAACATTCCTACCTCTCAAAAATCTTTTTATTGATTAAAACATAACAACAACATCATATATTGTAATGAAAACTTTCTAGGAGTTGAATGAAGATTTACAACTTGTGAAAGTAACTTGCAACTCATTTAGAATAAGAAAAATAACAAACGTCAATATGTACAATATATACAATAGGCAACCAATAAACAAATGCAAAAATTAAGAATAAAGACATCAGTATAAAGTGACATATGAGAGTAAATAGACTATACATTTTGTACCAAGACCCAAAAACTACAAAGCAATTAAATATTGATAATACTCAGGACTTTCATTAATACTTTATTTTTTAAAGCCATTTTTTTGGGACTTATTGTCAAAGTTTTTTGGGCGTCAATGTATAAGTAAGCCATTTTTCTAAAAGTATCCCAATTTAATTTAGTTCGGTCAAGCCAATTTTGGGTAATGTAAAGTTTAATAAGAGAGCAAATAAATATCAACATTTGCATATCCATTTTGGAAAAAAATCTATGACAGGTATATGAAGTATCGCAATTTCCCAAGACAGGGTGGATTTATGATAACCCATTTTCTGTAATCTTACTTTCAAAGAAGTCCAGAGTTTATGAGAATAGTGGCAATACCAAAGAATGTGTAACAGATCAGCTCAGGGATAGGAACAACATGTGCAAGAAGGAGATTTACTATCATTAAATTTATTCATTTTGTAAGGAGTAAGATAAGCATTACTATTAATCCTTAATTGTGTATAAATCAATTTCTTAAATGGGGAGTATTCCAGAGTATTTCTAATGGCCCTAATTTTTTGATTCTCAGTTATTTGAGAATTATAGTTCACCCAAACATCAGAGAAAAGACAGCTCAAGCTCTGTATTAATTTATTTAATGAGTTATAAGAGATAACATTTTCACAGGTGATGATATTGATCTAATTATCATATCTAAATTCTTAAAATCTTGCTCAGTTGGTATTGTGAGATCCCACTTATCCATAATCACCCCTCTTAATTGCCTTAAAATTATAGTATACTTACAATTTACTTTCAAAGTATTACAGAGATTTGCCATGTTCAAGTCTTTATATTTCAATAGATCCCAAACATTCAAAAACTTTATAAGAGGATACTTAGTTAGATTGAATGGTACATTTTCTAGTGTTATGTTGGGATTCAGGTGGATTGGTTGAAGTAAAAGAAAAATGTTGTCAAGATTGATAAGTTTTAATAGCTCCTGAAATGCTTTAATCTTTTGTTTAAGGAAGTTAGAGATTTTTAAAGTGTTCAGAACATCAATAGATATGAACGGGATGGCCTCAGGGTTTATATTTTTAGATAAAATGTATTGATGCCATAGCTTAACCCACGTCGGAAATTGAATATGTTGAATATTACTCATTTTAGAGATTGACCATAGTTTGTTTGCTGAAACAATTAAATAATAAAGATAAAGATTTGGTAACCCTAAACTCCCCCCTTTCTTTAAGGATTGATAATCTAGAGTAAGAAACCCTAACAGATTTAGGGAACCACAAAAATTTAGCTAATTCCTTATCAATTTTATCAAAGAAAGATTTTGGAATTATTTGATCTGAAGAATTAAACTGATATAGAAATTTGGGAAGAATATTTATTTTGATTATTGCAGCTTTAGATAGAAGCGATAAATTCATCTGTTCCCATCTACGCATGTCAGACATTATTGATATCCATAGTTTATTCAAGTTATTTTGAAATGAAGAATGATTATTATGTTCCATATAAATACCCAAATATTTCACTCCCAAAGTAATATGAAACCGGAAGTCCGAAAATAAGTAAGATTTATGTACCAAATGATTTAAAGAAAGAATATGTGTTTTCAAAGGATTTATAAGATAATTCGAAGCAAGAGAAAAATGTTCACTAGAGTTAATTATTTTATTAAGATCTGTAATAGGAGTTTGAAAATATAGGACAAGATCATCAGCAAAAGCAGAGAAAACTAAATTCGTATTAAGAATCCTTGGAATCCTATGAAAAGTATTTTGAGATATATATAATAATAATGGTTCTAAATATAGATTAAAAAGAAAGGGAGACAAAGGACAACCTTGTCTCGTACCTCTGGTAATCTTTATAGGGGATGATGCAGAACCATTGATGTGAAGTCTCGTAAAAGTTTCTTTATATAATGTTTTTATTGAATTTATAAAAGAGATGGGAAACTTGAAACAGGCCATGGTCTGGAATAGAAAATCCCAGCACACTCTATCAAAAGCATTTGATGCAGCTAAAACCAATGCATACATTGGATTAGTATCACTTTTTGTAAGATGAATAATAGATTCCAAAGTCAGGGTGTTATCCCATACATGTCTTTGAGACATAAACCCTGTTTGGCCTGGGGAAATTATTGAAGGTAGAACCTGCTTCAATCTATTAGCAAGAATAGATGATAAAATCTTAATATCCAAATTAATTAATGAAATGGGCCAATAATTGCACGGGTCTGTCTTATCTTTATTATTTTTCAAAATTAGAATAGTTTTTGAAGTTTTCCAATGAAAATCAGCTATGCCATTAATTTTTATATAATTATACACTTTGAGAAGTAAAGGAGCAATCACTAGTTTAAAGGATTTGAAAAATTCCGGTGTGAAACCATCAGGTCCAGGAGATTTACCAGGTTTAAGTCTATCTATTGAATCAGAAATCTCTTGGAGAGTAAGAGGGGCTGAGAGAAAGTTCTGCTGATTTACATTAACCATAGGAAATTTTGAAGAGCCTAAAAAGCTGTTAATATGACTATTCACCTTAGCTTTGGAAGATTTAGAATATAACTCTGTATAAATTATTGTAAATAGATTCAAAATTTCCTTGTCCGTATTATATAATTTGTTTTTATGTTGAAGGGACAATATTTTAGGTCTCATAAAATTATTTTTAATTATTCTAGCCAAGGTCCTAGAAGGTACTTGAGCCTATTCAGAGTACATTGCTAGTAATCTTTGCTCTAACATTGATAGATTGTTTTGATGAAGTAAAATAAGTTATTTTTGACAATCTATAATTTGCTTTTCAAACACGGGATCAGGATTCAATCTATATTGGTTTTCAAGAGATTGAATTTTTAGTTTAAAAACTCTTTCTTTCTCATTAAATTGCTTTTTTAGATAAGCAGCCTTACCAATAAACATTCCTCTCAGCCTCACTTTACAAGCAGCCCACTGTATATCATAAGGAATATCTGTTGAGTCTAATTGATTTTCCATATCCAGAATTGTTTCTGAACATAATTTGCAAATATCTTTGTTTAGGAGTAAGTTGTTATTCATAGTCCAATTATTTTGTTTAGATATAATTTCAGCTTTAAAAGTTACATTTAATTTTAGTAAAATTCTAGAATGATCTGAGAAAAATCTGAGATCAATAATAAAGTCTAAGATATAATTTGAAAAAATATTAGATATCAGAAAAAAATCTAATCTTGACCATGAATGATAGCATTTTGAGTAATAAGTGTATATATCTTTTTTGTTTGGGTACTCTATAAGATGTAATGGGTCTATGAGATTATATTCTAACATTAAATCTTCGAGAGCCAGGGATGCTTGTTTATTATAGGAAGTGGGGCAACTAGTGCGATCAATGTCTGGGTTAATTACAGCATTCCAATCCCCCCCAACACTATAACATAATGGTCTTCGTAAGAAGTATGTTATAAATTTGTAAAATAAAAAGGTGTTGTTGACTACAAGGTCCATATAAATTAAGTAGAAGAAGAGGTTTATCAAGGTTATGTATGGTAGCAGTCAAAAGACACCATCTTCCCTCATTATCATATTTTTCATCAATAATAATGCCTTGAAATTTTTGTTTAATAATAATAGCCATCCCCCTAGAATTTGAAGTGTCACCAGAAGCTATTATTTTTTTGATCCATTTTTTACTATTATGTTTGTCCCAGTCCTCTCTGGGAATATGTGTTTCTTGTATAAAGCTTATATTAGCTTGTGATTTATACATCAGATGAAATAATAAAGATCTCTTGGCTTTATTTTGGATTCCTCTTATGTTCCAGGAATCAACTATTAATAAGTTTGTCATGTATATAATAAGGGCTTGGTAACACACATGATGGAATTAAGTGAAATTTATTGTAAATACATACTACAATTTAAAAGAAGATCTAATTTAGTCTTGGTAAAACAGTAACTCTCAAATATACTATACTTCAACATAATATTGACTTTAAAATTATATACTTCCTTCATCCCAACCCCAGTGCCTACCCACCCTAATACATCTATAGAAGGAAGAAAAAACAATGTCAATATACACTTAATGAATTTGGTTGCCCAGTGGCGGATCCAGGAATTTGCAAAAGGGGGGGCGCGGTCTGGTTAGAAGCTCTGACGTGTGGAAGGACAGCAATATACATTCAGTTGGACATGATGGGTAATTCCTGTGTGCCACACACCACATGTACATATATATGTTTAAAATGTAGATAAGTATGTACGTGTGCATGTTTGCAAGTATAAATTGGAGGTACCTCTCAACTGTCCAGAATTTTGCAGAATGCATGGATTTTTGCCTCATATTTTTTATCTGACTCTCAAAAAATTGTGTTTTTTATGACAATTCAGAGGGCTGAAGTCACTATGTAATGACATTTGAGCATCATACTTCAGATCCTTTAATAGATACACACTAAAGCAAAACCTGTTATTCTAGCAACTTCAAAGGTTATAAGAGCAACACTTAAAATCTGTCCATGATTTGGGGCCTTACTCCCTGAGTATTCCTGTATTTGTCCAGACGTCTTGCTCTGACGCTGAGAGGTATTGTATTCATTGAGGTTACCAGGTTAAAATGCTGAATAAATATTTCATTATATGTGCTAATTTCCATAATTTTAACAACTTATTCTATGCTATGTTTATGTTATGGTTTATAACAATTATCAAAGGCTTTCCAAGATGAGTTTCCTCACCAATGTTCAATGTATGTATACAGGTAAAGGTAAGAACTGTGACTGTAATAATATTTTATGTCATCTGGCATGACACAACTATTAGGAGTATAAGAACAGTCTCCAGGCTGAGACTAAAAAGATTAGGGCTCTATCCAGGTCAACAAATTAAAATAAACACTTGAATGCAGTGCAAAAATAGATTTTTTTTCTTTTTGTTTTTGTGATGTAACTGCTGAGGTAACAGGTATTGCAAAAAGCAGCAGCAGCACTTCAGCAAAGACAGTTATCAAACCCACCATACATTTAAAAATAAAATCCAATTATCAATGAGCAGATGGAATGAAACAATAACAGTGAGAAAGAAAAGTTACACCTGCTGGGTTCTAATTGAAATGTGTGGACCAGTGAAATTTAAATCTTTACAACTTCTGTATAGTTTAATTAATGCAGAGGAACTGAATATGTTAACAAAAGAACTGATTATCCAATAAACTGAAATGCTGGTATAATCATGCCTCCCAACCTCTTAGCATAAGAAGTCTAGACAAAGCCAAAAATAATGGGAGGACAAATGTCCAAAAAACAGGGACACATTTTAAATATTACTCTTATAAACTTAGTAAGTTGAAAGAATAAAAGGTTTTGTGTTAGAATTCATTTTCTGATGGATTTGAAGTTTGAAACTCAAATGTGTCATTATTTAGTGACATCAGTCTTTAATGACTTGCCAGAAAACCCCAAATTTTATGAGGAACAGATGAAACATATGAGGCAAAAATCTGAACATTCTGTGAAAATCTGACAGTTGAGGGCTATGATGGTATTTTTTCTGTATTTCTGTTGCAAATTTCAATGTGCAATGTGATCTCTTCTGTTATGTGAACTTTTGATTAATTATTTTTTTCTCTCTATTACTATGTTTCAACCAGTTTGCAGCTGAAAGTAAAATAAAATAAAATTATCTTAATGACTAATTTGAGTCTTATCATACTATATACACAAAAGTAAGTAGACACATCTTGTAATCCCAGTCTCTTACTACTGTGACCTTGACAAAATATAACTAATAATGGTCCCATGGCTAGAAGTATGTCTCGCTTTACAAATCTACATGTTTAAATGTCAGACACCAGAAAAGTCTGGGGTAGTAACCTCACCTTCGACCACCATGTTGCCACTGTTGTCAGAAAGTCCTTCTACGTGGCACACCTTATAACCAAAGGGTTCACATCCATAAAGAAGGAGGTCTTCATCCCTCTCTACTCATGCCTCATTAGACCAATCATCGAATATAATGCCCTATTTGGCATATACCTGACCAGACACCAACAACAGCTGGAGAGACCACAAAAGTACTTCAAAAAAAGGATCAAAGGCCATAAACACATGTCCTACATGGACAGATTCAAGAAACTTCAGCTGTTCTCGGTCTCTTATCGTCTACTCAGAGGTGATCTCTGCTTGATGTACAAAGCCATGTCCGACATAGCCCTATTGAAATGCTACACCTAAAGAAATCCCAATCTCCCCATGCCACATGCTCCAGGGACCATAACCTGACTACCACAATCAACAGAACATGCTGGAGGGACAGGTTCATCTCCCAAAGACTGCCCATACTCTGGAATAAGCTTCCCATTCATGTCAAGTAGAGCAACTTGCTTGCCCTCTTCAAGTGAAATCTTGACAAGTGGATGGGTAGCAGAAAGTTCACCCCAGGGATCACACCAGTTGCCCTACTGGATAGAGGTACTTTGAACAAACATCGGATGGCATGGTGTCAAGGAAATTTTTTTTGGGTTAGGCTTGTAAAGCTCCCAGGCCATTAGCCTGGTACACACCTATGAACCAAGAGGGCTGGTAAAAAGGCCTCATCTGTTCACCTGACTCTTAAGTTCTCACAGTATTCCCCTTTGAAGCGGAGATGGGAATTTAATACTGATGGCCACAATACACATCCAAATGTTTATGGCAGTGGCTGGGGCCACCCCTCTTTTCACTGAGATAATGGACAAAGGCTCTTCCTCAGATCCAGCATCTCTGTTCCTACTCAGCAATGTGGGGTACCTTTAATGGTTCAACAGCTCATTTACATTTCCCTTATTTTTCTTAAAGTTAAACACATGTACATTTCTCTTCATTTCAGCAGGGTGTACTGTTGATGCATTTCAACAGAAACAAAGCTCACAAATACATTTTCAGCACAAGCATTTGTACAAAATCAGTTTGATATGCAAATGACATACAGTTCTATTACATTTGTAAAACAAGCACCTTGTATAAATCAGTTTGATATTCAAAAGGCATATCATTCTTTGCAAAACCTCAGCTGGCTATGCTGGCACTTGCCCATATCATCACAGTGGTACACAAACCAGGCTGTTGTTAAGTCAACCAAGAGGCTAGCAGGTGTGTCAGTTGCCAGTGCCCAAGTATGAGACAATTTGCACAGAAACCATATACTGTGAGTTTTCAAACATCTGAAAGGCACTTAATTTGATTTCATAAGTACTTCACACACACTCACACGCACACGCACATGCACACACACACACACACACACACACACACACACACACACACACACACACACACACACACACACTTGGAGGAAGCAATGCTAGGCTACTTAATAATGTTAATTGATTTTTAACCAGAGCTAGGGTAATATAATTAATTCACATCACTTTTGAGGTGTGGTACAACAGTAAGTAAACATTTCCCAATAACATTCTTCAGGAAATGTTGTGTTAGCAGAGCAAGCATCCTAGTAACACTGGTAGTTTAATGACATGTCCAATGCCCTATGAAAAAAAAACAATAGATTGCCTGGTTTGCATTTGAACAGTTTTTAAAAACTTTCAGAACAGAAAAACTTGATAACATAAGCGAGTGTACTTGTTACAATACCTCTCAACCTCTAAGCCATAGAAATTTGGACAAAGACAAAACTAATGGGAGAAAGATGCCCAAAATCAAGGATAATTTTTGATATATTGCTCTTAGAGAGACAGAAGCCTGTTAGAATAATAAGGCTTGCATTCGCAAGTGTCATCATATAAATGACCTCGATCTACTTCAGTCCTTAATGATTTGACAGAAAACCAAAAATTTTACTAGAAACAGTCCTAAAATATGAGAGCTTTCGATTTCTGTGAAAATCCAGACAGCTGAGAGGTATGCATGCAGATGGTAAATCTATTGCCCGCCATCCATTCTAAACTCCACCATAGAGTTATTAACTTACCCATGTTTAAATAAAAATTTTTCTTTAGGAATTCTTGTTTTAAAAAGGCTAGTAACTTCCCATCCTAGTTCTTAATGTAAGTCGGCAAGTACTATAAATGGGAACCATGCTATGAATACACATTCCAAGACACCCTGGCTGTAACATAAGAATCAATTTACAGTTTTAAGTGCCTAAAGCGAGATTTAAATTCTCCTCAATGCTGCTGCTACTGAGTGGGGAGGGGCGCAAACATCACAGTACTGTCAGGATGTACTTAGAGATGGTGCACCGAGAAGAACACAAACTTTTGTCTCTCGAGTCCTGGTGTGGTGTGTTTGAAAGATGAAGAGATTAAAATGAAAAATAGTAAAATTTAAATAAATAAAATGTACCCTTTATGAGGCCGTCCAGTATGGCGCCCTAGGCGGTCGCTGGCCGTGGAGGTGTGGCCCTTTTGTGTTTTGGAACAAGGTTGCATCGTAGAACGTTTTATGATTTTCAACAGGATTATTTTTCATAATGCGGTAAACCTAACAGTTATGCTTACCTGCTGAAGTACGTTTAAATCACTGGTTCTAGTGTTAGTCAGACTGTTTGATTTGGGGAGATAAGAGTTCAACTAATGGATCTCTAATGGGCTGAAAGGCTAGGCACAGATTATAACCAAGGAGTCTACAGAACAGTGAATAAAAGCATAGTGCTTTTAGCCTCTCTGGGTAGCTCATGTCTTTTAAGCCTGTGATCTTCTTACTTAGGAACCTCTATGGTCTTTTCTAGTTGTTTGTTGTGCATAGTGAGAAACATCCCAAAAGGAGCATTGTATTTGACAATAGGTCTGAACAATGCAGAATACAGAAAGGTCAAGAATTTCTTTGGATCCAGATGAAATACAGTTTGCAATCACCTGTGCCAGGTAAAACGATTTCCTAACCACTGTTATAATATGAAGGTCAAAAGCAATTGAACTATCTACGCAAGTTCCAATGTCTCACCACACTTTAATTTTAAAGTGGGTGTTGTTTATGCTAGAATATGGATGAAGGAATTGTTTACCAAATGCAACAATAATACAGTTTTTAGAATTTAGTTTTAACCAACTTTTTGAGCAGCAGGTACTAATGTACGAGCTTCAGAAGGAACTTAAGAATATCAGAAGGGGACTCTTGTACCATTCAGCAACACAACACAAACTTGGTGAACGAACTGTTCCCATTCGTAATTTGAATTCTGCTTCCATATGTAATTTAGGGATCTACAAAGTAGAGGCCCCAGCATAGAACCATGAGGAACACCCTTGGTAACCTTTGTGTTTGCTGAGAACGCACACACCACTCTCACTGCACGGTTCCTCCTTGACCAATATGCTGTCTGCCTGACTATGTATGGGTCAATTTGGCACTCATTTAGCTTATTACATACGCATGTAGTATGGTATCAAAAGCCTTAGCCAGGTCAAGGTATGCTGTATGAACAGCATGTCCACACTTCTTGAATTATTCTCTCAGAAGTGACCACATTCATTAGGCAGGATTTACCCTTAAACCCAAACTGCCAGGGATCAAGTCTTAAGATTTTTTTTTTTATATATCATAGTTAATTAGGTCAGTTGGTCAGTTATGTGTTTCATGATTTTCAAATGAGACAGGCATCAGGTTAATGGGTCTGTAGTTTCAGTGGTCTTTCAAAAGGTTCACTTCTGTGAAGTGCCATCCCAATATCTACGTGCCATACTTCAGGGACAAAACTAGTAGCTAGGCTCAGGTTGACTAGGGTATATTTTGTGCTCATTAGGCAAACTGATATATTACTAAGTCCCACAGATAATATATTCTTTTGTTTTAGCAAGAACAGTACCTTTAAGCAACTATTCCTTGGTTATGATGTGGTGCTTTGAGGTTCTGTAGGATGTGTGGGCTTTATACAGTTGTTTTGTTGGTGAATTTGCTTGCTATTATGTTGCCTATATCTAATGGATCCAAGTAGGTGGTGTCTATTTGGATAAGTAATGAGCAATGCTGGGTGCTACTCCTTATTTTCCTAACATAACTAATGTAAACTTTGTAGTTCTTAACTTCTGATGATAGTCTAAGTTCATGGGATACATTCATTTTTCCGGGGGGGTTGATGGCTTTTTAACATCAATTTTTTTTTTTTAACTATAAATAGTACAAGAAACTTTTTTCTTTTGTTGTATTTCTTATTTATTTACACATGTGGACCACCAAACAGGTTTACTTTTAAACTCCGAATTTTGTTTAGATCTGGTAGGCCAGTAGATTTATCCAGCTGCTGACAGTTTGTTTGCAGAACTACTTGCTGTGTCAGTATATTCGCTAATACAGTTAAACTTCACCATATAATTTTAGAAGGCCAGTAAAATGTGCCATTTGTACTAAATTTACTGCATTACAAAGATTGTTTAATGAAATCTTGGAAAGTGAGAGGATGCCTGAGGAATGGAGAAAAGGTGTTTTGGTACAGATTTTTAAGAATAAGGTTGATATGCAGAGCTGTAGTAACTACAGAGGGATTAAATTCATCAGTCACAGCATGAAGTTATGGGAAAGAGTAGTGGAAGCAAGGTTAAGAAGAGACGTAATGATTAGTGATCAGCAGTATGGTTTCATGCCAGGAAAGAGCACTACAGATGCGATCTTTGCTCTGAGAGTGTTGATGGAGAAGTACAGAAAATGTCGGAAGGAGTTGCATTGTGTTTTTGTAGACTTAGAGAAAGCATATGGCAGGGTGCCTAGAGAGGAGTTGTGGTATTGTATGAGGAAGTCAGGAGTGTCAGAAAAGTATGTAAGAGTGGTACAGGATATGTACGAGGGTAGTGTGACAGAGGTGAGGTCTGCGATGGGAGTGACGGATGCGTTTAAGGTGGAGGTGGGGTTACATCAAGGATCAGCTCTGAGCCCTTTCTTATTTGCAATGGTGATGAACAGGTTGACAGACGAGATCAGACAGGAGTCCCCGTGGACTATGATGTTTGCAGATGACATTGTGATCTGTAGTAAGAGTAGGGAACAGGTGGAGGAGACCCTGGAGAGATGGAGATGTGCTCTACACAGAAGAGGAATGAAGGTCAGCAGGACTAAGACAGAATATATGTGTGTGAATGAGAGGGAGGATAGAGGAATGGTGAGGATGCAACGAGTAGAGGTGGCGAAGGTGGATGAGTTTAAATACTTGGGGTCAATAGTTCAGAGTAACGGTGAGTGTGGAAGAGAGGTGAAGAAGAGAGTACAGGCAGGATGGAGTGGGTGGAGAAGAGTGTCAGGAGTGATTTGTGACAGACGAGTACCTGTAAGAGTGAAAGGGAAGGTCTACAAGAGGGTAGTGAGACCAGCTATGTTATATGGGTTGGAGACAGTGGCATTGACAAAAAGGCAGGAGTTTGAGCTGGATGTGGCAGAATTAAAGATGTTAAGATTTGCACTGGGTGGGACAAGGGTGGACAGGATTAGGAATAAGTATATTAGAGGGTCAGCCCAGGTTGGAAGGTTTGGAGACAAAGCCAGAGAGGCATGATTACATTGGTTTAGACATGTGCTGAGGAGGGATGCTGAGTACATTGGGAAAAAGATGCTAAAGATGAAGCTACCAGGTAAAAGGAAAAGAGGAAGGCCTAAGATAAGGTTTATGGATGCGGTGAGAGAGGACATGCAGGTGGTTGGAGTGACACAGCAAGATGCAGAGGACAGGAAGAAATGGAAACAAGTGATCTGCTGTGGTAACCCCTAACGGGAACAGCCAAAAGAAGATGATGACAAAATGGCTAGTATTAGAACAGAAGCAGAAGCAGACCAACGCATCACAGGTTAAGCATTTTTGCTTGGTAAAAAGCATATGCACCAGGCACAAGGAGGGAGGAAGAGTGTAGGATCAGCAGTAAGTGGGAAAGGCAGACATGGGCAAGGAGAATTTAACACAGCAGAGACAGAAATGGGTAGCAAAGGAGAAAAAGCAGGATCGGGGTCACTGTAGCAAGGAAGAAACCACCCACTCATCCTTCTTCATAAAAATGGGTGCATAACTTAAGGATGTCAGTCAGGCTCTTGCTAGCCTGGCACAGCAATCACACAAGAAGTCATGGAGGAGTTTTCTGTTTTCTCACCTCAGGGCTTTTTCCTTTACCATTGAGTGCTACAGGACAGTAGGGAAGGGAAGGCTGTCATAGCCTTGGGAATGTGCGTGGACAGGCACTCTTGAATGGCTAATTTTTTATGGGGAGGCTGGTGGTAGGATGCCTCAGACTTGCCCTCTGTGGGGTAGATCCTTGCCTGCTTTGCTTCATAACAAGCAGGTCTGAATCAATACACAAAACCCGCTGATGATTACACACCTTAGCCTTTGTACTAAATATTTTTATTAGAATTGATTGTTCATGATCATAAGATGGGTTGGCTTGAATGTCATCATTCAAAGACTGCCCACCCCCAACACATCTGGCAATTACTGTTTACTATACTGATTACTGCATTCATTTTGCATACAGATGGTAAATCTGCACTGACTGGGTAATCACATTTCTAAGAGCAAGAAATCTGGGCAAACCTTAAAATAATTGGGGGATGGAAAAGGCCCAAAAACAAGGGCAGATTTTAAATACTGCTCTTATTTTTTCTGAAGGATATGAAGTCTGAAACTCGATTGTATGTCATTATTAAGTGGCTTCAATACTCCATGATTTAACAAAAAAAAACATACTTTAAGGTGCAATCAAAACAAGGAGACATAAAATCTGGGCAGTTTAGAGCCAGGTATACATTTAAATGACAGATCGTTAGCTTTGAAACCAACTAGTTTAATAAACATATGGCTGCCGCCATTTCCGTCCAACACGTGTCTGTAGCTAAATGCATGAGTACGTGTGAATTAACACCCAACGGCAACCTTGGGGCGTTTGGTAAAATGAGACTATCGAAGAAAGAAATACTGAAGTCACACCTGAGCAAACACATAATAAGCCCGATAAAGTGGATTTCACACACATGTTCTGAAATGTTCTATATGAAGTAACGGTACACTGCCCGCATCTGCGTTCAATTATGCCGTATGTTTTTTAACGACCCCTGTATAAACAGATACTTAGTTGTCATATGGAGTGTTACTAGATTCTGGATACTTTTGCCAGTCAGAAAAGAGATGCTAGTGTAAATTTGGGGAGGAGCAAGGCAGTCTTTCCATTAGGAAATACGGTACTTTACAATTTTTGTTATATACTTAATACCTCACTGTTTAATGTCTACGTCCATATTTTGGAACAAGAACTGCAGAACAGATGGGTGCGGTTCAGGCGAAAAAGTGGGCGTGAGCAAAGGCCAGGGGCTAGGCAGTCTTGTGCTGTACAATTAATGAAGAAGAACACGGTTCGACCTCCAAGCTTTAAAAATAACAGCACTAGGGTTAACCGTAACAGAGGATTACAAATACACATACCGAGACCACCATTAAAATAACATGATATATTAAACCGTTTTATTTAATCCTACCACTTTCCTCCTTCCCTACGGACTAAAAGCTAGTGGTAGTTTACTCATTACTTTGCTACTGCGAGAGCAGTCAACTGATCCCATTTGAGCAGGGGACCATAAAGCCTAGCAGCAGTTTGAAACGGCGCCGAATTTAAATCTAAGCGAGGGAAGTGTACTGGGGACACGCTAATAGAGGCTCTTACTATAGCCATGACAGTGGCCTCTCCATTGGAGTTGCTATGGCAAAAGCATATAGAATGCTGAGTTTCAGCAGAGTCTTTGCCTTCATTGAACACTGTAGCTTAAATGGTCATTTCCAATAACGGCATGTTACTTTACACGAGGTAGGCACAGGCTTATTGCTTGTTCCACAAATCTTTATTTTCAACAGTGTGTATTTCAGTGCTGCGAGACTTCATAATTCCTGGCTTTCTCTTCATGTTTTGAAAAGTGCTTACTAAATATACTGCCAGTTACAGGCTTTTCAAATCGTATGTGTATTTCTTTAGTGTCTAGGTCGGGTTTGTTTGGAGTGCGGCATTTAACTTCAAATGACGGGATCATGATCTCGTGAAAGTTGTAGTAGGAAACATGCTAACCGCATCATTTGTGAGAAGGCAATCTGCTATAAAATAATGAACATGTGACGACAAAAGAATGGCAGCGCTTGAGATAATTTACAGAGGCAGATTCTGCTTTCCAGATGAAAATGGCATTACAATTTATAAACAGAAAAGTTGCATCAGAGCTCCTAAATGCTACACATTTATAACGTAGATAGTACTACCACTTTGGTGCCTTGGATCAGTACTTCAGGAGAAAAAAAAATAATAATATAATAATACTATATAGCATATAATAATACTTATAATAATAAGTTCCTTACGGCAGAATCACTTGTCGAGTTGCTCACACAGTTTATTTTTTTCAGAATCTGCCCACTCTGCAAAACATGTTTGTCCGACTCGGAATCAGGGATTATTTTACCACTCAAACTTTTACAGCATCTCACGCAGGGTGTTCTCACTAACGCGCCTAATTCAACTACAAGGGAGATGCACTTGGAGGAGGATCACCTGACTACAACTTCCAATTGCATATCCGATACATTAGGCACGTTTGGTGACTATCTATGTCTGTCAATAAAGGAATGCACCTGAAGTTTCCGTTTTCAACAGAACATAGTGCATTTCTTTTTTAAGAGTACAAAAATAATGTAAGTAGAAAATCAGAAAATGTACAGTTTTAGTAGTACATTTTTTTCCGATTTTCAAAAAAAAATTATACAAGTTTAAAGGCGGTAGGCGCCCATGCCTAAATCCGCCACTGTTGCCAATAGCTTCATATTGAAAGAAGAAACATTAAGTAAAGTCCTGAAAAGGACTAAAACACTATTAACCCAACTAAACATATTTACATAACTAACAAAGCACAAGATGTCCGACATACTCAATCGCCATTCAAAAATATTCCCAAGCTCCTATAAGACAGAAAATTTTACATTGAAGTACTTAACCTTATAACACAAATTTTATAAAAGAAAAAAAGAAAGACCATATAAGTATAAAATATACGAATTGCCGTTTGAAATAGATTGTTAATATAACTATATGCAATTAAGACAATATAATGCCACTAATCATCTAAACTATTTATGTAAACTATACTATGGAGAACAAAAATATGATTTTACTGATAATAATAAGGTCATCTTCAGAACTAATTGTAGGTTAACCATCAACATAAAACTACATCACTTCCAATCTTAATTATGCATCCCATTAATCACCAAAACATTTATGTTATAGGTTATATATAAGACCACATAAGCAGTCACTTTATATCCTAGAGTAGTTAATCATTCCTTTAAATTCTGAGTAAAGTATGTATTAATATGTAACAAGCAGTTACATATTACCAGTGACAGTCATGCAAGAATGAACCATTATATAAATTTACTATATTAACTTAAATATTATCAGACTTAAATACAATAATATGTGAAAACCTTTAAACCCTAAACTATTAATACATAAATGAACATCACCCCAAAATCCTCCATAGACTGTACTAACCAATCTAGCTCACCTTGTAATATAGCATTCCTGTTTACAATATGTTAGCATATTACTATTTATCAACACTTTTTCATTAAAATAAACATTTTTCTGATGACAGTTTAGAATAAATTACATTACCTCTCAATTTAAAGAGAGTTCTATATATAAAAAACAATGAGCATTACCACTCCATTCGTGTTTGCGAAGTATCATTACTTCCGCATTTACGTCAATAGCTGCAGAGCCTTGATAAGACATTCACAGTTACGCAAGGCTCCTGACTACACTTTGTTTTTATCCCATATTGCGAGTGAAGAAGACCGCCACAATGAATAGCAGACATAAACAAAGGGTACCTTTACCAGTTTCAGCCTCGGGAACACCGACAACAGTCCTGAAGTGAGGAGCCACAATCATCCTTCACTGATGCCAAGACACAGCGCAACCATGCATCAGACAACTGGAACTCTCCAAGCCTCACCGAACAGATGCACGGAAGGATTTACAGTTTATTTCAAGATATTGACGTCATCGTGAAGTCTTGAAGACCCAGAAAGGGTGCGTGCACACTCCGGAGATGTGACTAAGAAGAAAATGAATATTTTGGCAACTCTGTAGTGTCTCGGAAACTGTTTTTTGAAACTGTTATAGTTAAAGGCAATGGCACTATATAATACATTTTATGCTACTACCTCGCATAAACTGTTACAATAAAGATTGTAGAAATAAAAATAAACTATGATGGTGACAGCGCTAAATGACCATAAAAGTGAATCGAACCTAATAAGAAACTAGCTTAAATAATCTATTTATAAAACTAGTCACCAATCAAATAAATATTAAGAGAACAAGTTAATAAATGAAAGCATGCTTACTAAAACAAAAACAGCCATTACAGCTAATTAGGCAATGTAATTATTATGACACTGATTCAGGAAGCGTCTTGAATAGTTTAAGGAGTGTGTCTTTGGCTTCTTTAGGTTCTGTGGCCATATATTTTCTGTCATTATAGCTAAAAGACAGAGTGTTGGGATATCTCATATGAAACCTTATCCCTCTTTTAATAAGATCTGCACAATATGGTGAAAGTTTTTGTCTGTTCATTTTTATTTGTGAAGGCAAATCCTGTGAAAATGATAGTTTATGATTATTCCAGACAAACTGTTTTTTGCTTTTAGCTACTTCTAGAATATGATGAGTATCTTGAAAGTTTAGTAACTTAGTGTATATTATCCGAGGAGAGCTGGAATCCTGACTGGCACACAAGGCTCTGTGCGCTCTTTCTATAATTACAGTTTTTGAAGTTGCCTCACAGTTTAGTAATGCCTCAAAGATCTGCTTTGTCACTGATAATAAATTTTGATTCTCATAAGATTCAGGTAATCCTCTAATAATGATATTATTTCTGGCTCGCTTCTAAATCCAGTAGTTTAGCTTGAATTTCTGTAATAAGCTTATCTTTAGCTTTTATATCTCTTTCCACTGAGTCAGCTCTTATTTCTAAGGCTATATTTTTACTTTCAATAATGTCCATTCTTTCACTTATTTGTTTTAAAGTTTTACCAAAATCAGTAAATTGTTCAGAGAAGTTTTGTATAGCACTTTGAATAGGTTGTAATGCCATTTTTAGTTCATCTAAATGAAAATTTGAGTCATTTATGTCTTTAGTACTTACTTTTATAATCTCAGAAGATTGTTTAGTAGTTCTTAGTCTTTTTGAACTGGTATCCTTCTCAGGTGAAAGCATAGAAGAGAATTTGGCCTTGGTTGTCTGCATCTCCATGGAGTCAGATTTGCCAGCCATGCCCAGAGTAGAGGTGTGAAGTCAGGATAGGTGGTTCTGAAAAGAGCCTTCAAGCAGCACATGCCCAAAAACTGTTGAGGCCAAAACTGTACTGAGGTAAAATAATTCCAAAGCTGAATTTTCCAAAAAAATAAATACTCCTAGTACGTAGATGTAGTCTCAGAGGAATTTTTAACAAAAAAAACTGAGGAAAAATATCACTCCAAAGTTGTAAAAAATAGACGGATGTTACATAACAGTGAGGAGCTCAGTGAATAGGGACTAGTCTAGTCGGCAGCCATCTTGGAATCCGTAAACATTCCTACCTCACCATGCACACTTTCATCCAGAAATTAAAATTGCCTAGATTCCATACTTTTTGTAAAAGTGAGCCTGATGTCATTAATTGTTTTAAGGAATTCGTCAAGCTCATTTTGCCTACCGCAACATATAAAACAATGGTTATCTATAAAGTGGCCAAAGTACACTACTTTTATAAGAAAACTATTCAAATATACACACACATATTATATATATATATATATATATATATATATATATATATATATATATATATATATATATGTATATGCTCAAAGTGTGCCATGAATATATTTGTGTAAATTGATGTATAAGATATACCCATTACTAAACCAGCCACTTGTAGACATATCCCCTCACCAAATACAAAATAATTGTGTTGAAGACAAAAATTAAGTAAAAATAAAATAAAACTAAATTGTGGACCCCCCCCCCCCAGCATAAAACTAACTGCAATGATACCTTAACCATTCTTTAGAAGTACATCTACAGTTATCCAATAATAATGTTTTTGACACTTGACTTTAGTAACGTAGCCTAAAAGAGGGCTAGTATCTCTAATGTAGGACTGCAGTTTTTACAACATAAGGCTTTAGAATACACTCTAGTAATAAATCCACTCTAACACTAAAGTCCTTCTGAGATGAAACAATAGGGCGACCTGCAATGGGGGGGGGGGGGGGGGCTACAGTTTTTATGAATTTTAGAAATAGAACAAAAATATTACAAATAGTGGAAATATTAAGTGTATTATATTATTTGCAGATAATTCAATGATAAAGATGTGGATTAGATGGACAGTTCTTATTAAAACAATAAGCAACATACATAAATATACATCACTGTATATTTTGGGTCTGAACGTAGAAGTAAATCTATCTGTGCTATTGTGAATTTTAATTAGTTAAATGATTAATTAACTATGTTACTGGAGAGTCAAAGTATACACTGTGGTGGTTTTCCATTGCTGTTACTTATTTAAAGTCATTTTTATGCTAAGATATCAAATTATAATAAAATTGAGTGCAACAATCTTTTACTTGTATGGTTTGTTATTTTTTTTATTGTTACAGGCCCGGTCACAGTACTCAAACTTCCATGCCAATCTCCCAACTAATCTCAAACACTTCCCAGACCTACTCCATTTTTGGGGCCAGTTATAGATCCTGAGAGTATCCTGGGGGCTTGGCTCATCTGTGCTTCCATCCGAGGAGGATATTTTTTTTATAACCTACCCAATTCCCTTTCCCCACCCATCACAGGGCAACTCTCCTCTTTGCCCCCCCCCCCCCAGGGACTGTATGAACTTGCTTTCTCCCAGCTGGGATGGGCTATATGGTTTGTTGTTTTTGATAGTATTCATTGTCTCACAGTGAGACGTCCACAGAACCACATTTCCCAGGGATAGTGACACCCATCCCTCCCTCCCTTCGACTCTGTCAGTCACCGAAGCTGCTAATTGAAGCTGGGTCAGCTGGGCTGTAGTCAGGTTTTATCCCTCTGTGCCACCACAGTGGCTCTGGATGACAGAGCTTTGATTCCTAAAAGCAGCCCCCCCCCCCCAAGTTTTGAACATCTTAAAGGAAGCTTTAATACATAATAGAACAAAAGCTTACCTCCAAGACTGGAGATTTGTCATACAGACTGTTTAACAAGGTATACACTTTACATTCTCCTATCCCAAGTCATTTGAACTTCTTGAATCATTTACATGATCTAAACTGGGCTTGTTCATCAATCAAGGTTCATGACTATACTGTATCACCCGTGTATCCTTTCCACATATAGTAGCAAACCCCTAGTTAGGAACTTACTGAAAAGAGTTCCTGACTTAAGGGCACCTAGAGAACATAACTCCATTACTTGGGATTTGAACTTTATGCTGAAAAAGTTAACTGTATCTCATTTTCAATTAATAGATACAGTGAATATAAAATACCTTTCACTGAAAATGTTTTTCCTAGTTGCCCTACCTTCATACAGAAGGATTTCTCTTACACATTCTCATGTGTATTTTATAACAATAAAATGTCACTAAAGACAAGACCACCATTTGTGCAACAGGCTGTACCATCAGTGGATCTGAACCATTCAGTACAACTACCAAACTTTTATGCAAACTGCCACATTGAAGAGGAACATCACCTATATAGGCTACATTACACAGAAAATGTAAATCTTACACTTGTAAATCAGATATTACTATCAGAAAACTAATAAATTTAGAAAGACTGACCAGATTTTTTGTCTTATTTAAAAAAAGTTGACATTCATAAATCTGTTTGAAAGTTGCATTAGTCTTACCTTTATTCATAATTCTTCTCAGATGTTCATAACTTCTTTTACTGAGCTTCCTCTTTGTCTTGCCCACTTAAAATGCAGGGCAGAAAGAGCACTGGGCAAGATACACCACCCCACATGTATTGCAATTAAATCTGACACTGCAGTCCAAGGGATAAGGGTAAGCCACAATCCAATGGCTAGTACTGAATATGAAAATAATTTTTTAGGAGGTCCTAATGCCTGGCAAATCAGTGTGTATCCCTCGGGGCATGAATTTGGGCTGTAGTACCTATACCAACAAATGGAATGGGTAGAGGAATACCCAATGCCAGAATTAACTATTTTTAGTAATTCTAGTAACACTAACTTTGGTCTACCATGTGAGCAAAACTTTTATATTTTTGATTTCACCAGTTTGGACTTCACTGATGCCTATTATAGTCTATTTCAGAAAGGTTTTTCATTTTTACCTATGAGAGGAATTAGTGAAGTAGATATTATTGAATTGAAGTTACATAATATATATTTGAAATTTGCCTTGATGTTTGAACAGCATGATTTCAATAATAAAAACTTCCTAGTTAATCTTTCTAAGAAATCTACTTGGAACTTACCATTGCATCCACATTTGGCATATTATGAAAAACTCTGTACTTATAACAGCCAATCTGCAGCCCAGACATGACTATGAATAGGTTTTGCAACCTTAACAGTGAAGAAAGTGTTTTACAAGATCTGGTGTCCAACAGAGACATTGGGGTTATGAACCCTGATAAATGGGATGAATTGGTATTACTGAATTCCTTAAACTATGTGGGTAAGATGTTTAATCTGATTTTTGAAGGTACTTTGTACCATATGGTCCCTCTTAACAAATCTACCAAGCATATAGGGCCATCAATCTAAATTTAAAATATTGTTCACTAATGGGCACTGTAACACCATAGTGATATAATTTACTTATGTGTTGGCAAACCCAGAATCCCAGTGATCTTTGGTGTTCAAAAGTACATACAGTTGCACTCCCCATAAGACCTGTGGGGTAGTTCAAAGACTGTGCCTCTTGCTATATACATTGATAGTGCATCTTGTTTTCCATGAGTCATAATAGACTGTTATGACTTTTACAACTAAATTAGTACTGTGGTTTGTGATCCATGGGCAATTTTGGTCACAGGTGACATGAAATACCTTTTTACTGTTATTCCCCAAAATGTTGTGCTTGATTGGTTTAGGGAGTAATTAGCTTCTATGGCAGATCTGAGCAATGCATCATTGAATAGTCTTTATTTATGTATCCGGTCTTGTCTAACATTTTTTTTTACCTTCAAGAGTGAAAAATTTAAAAAGATGATTGCAGTTTTATGGGCCCAGCTTTTACCAAGATTGTTTTCTGCTTTTGGAACAAAGATATATTTTTGGCAGCATATACAATACTCATTTAAGATATTACTCCAAATTTCTGGATAACAACTTTTTTATTTGAATGGGTGGAGCAGTTACTTGATGAGTTTTTTAACTATTTGTCTCACAGTAGAGATTTTTTAGAGTTTTCTTTTAACTCTGACTTTATGGATCTGAATTTTTTATGTTGTTTTATACGAAAATGTTGTTTTGAACCAAATTTGTACAAGAAACCCACATTTTCTCATAGTTATATTCATTTAATGATGTTCATGCTTTTAGACAAATCAAGAGAATTGTCAAAGGACAATTTATTTGGTTCTACAGACTTATTACTGATGACAAGAATTTTTTGATCCAGTACAATATTTTAATGAATTTGTTTATCCCTAGAAACTACCCAGTTAAGTTCATTAAGAAGATGTTTGAATTTATACAAGCTAACTGGGACAGCTAATACTCATCCATTTTGAGAAAACCCAAATCAGGAGTCAAGAGACCCAGTACAAATGTCTCTCACTCAACGATTTTACATCATTCCATTGACTTAAATGACATCAGGTATATTATGGAGAAAAACTGAGGCTTGTTATTTAAGTGTGGACCTGATTCTGGTAAACTGGGATTTGGTCCAATATGTGTGTATAATACCACCTCTGACATTAAACACTTGTTAGAAAATGAACATCATAAAGAGTCCAGGCATGGTTCCATGAAAAAATGTGGTTGTTGTCTCTATTGTGGATACATCAAATAAGGCCTTTTATTAATGTTTATGATTACCCTTACCCCTTGGACTGTGGTGGGAAATGTAATTGAAATATATTTGGGGTGGTGTGCATTGCACAATGTTCTGTCTGTCCTGCTTTTTATGTGGACAAGACAGAGAGGAAGCTCAGTAAAAGAATTTATGAACAGCTGAAAAGCATTACTAATAAAGATGAGACTAAATGTTTTTTCTCATACTTTGTACTGAGTTGGAACTGTCTTAGACAATTAGGTGGGACACCACTGCTGTTCTGTAATTTAATACAGGACTGCAGTATTCTCTTAGGAATAAGCATGTTGTGCATTTTAACTCATTACAGACTAGTCATTACCTTCATCAACCTAAAACTTCATTGAAGTGGTACTTTTGAGAATGTGCAGTGTTCATTTTTCTTCACTTCTGCCTGGTTCACTCAACAACCTCAACAAATACATACTTTATTCTTCTTGATCAATAAATTTCACCTGCTGATTGTTGTGGCACAATCTTACCCAATGTCCATTTTTTTTAACATTTAGTAAAAATTACAAGAATGCCCCAGTCAAGTTAGAGTCTTCACTGTCTAATACCTCATACCTGTAATACAGGCCCATGGGATAGATTCAAATGACCCATTAAGGACAAACCAGCATTTCCACTACATGTCTTCTGAATGCTCAATATCTTTTTAGTTTTCTTAGGTCTTTACTAGTATATTCAGGCCAATCTCACAGGTGTGTGTGTGTGTGTGTGTGTGTGTGTGTGTGTGTGTGTGTGTGTGTATGTGTGTGTGCGTGTGCGTGTGCGTGTGTGTGTGTGTGTGTGTGTGTGTGTGTGTGTGTGTGTGTGTGTGTGTGTGTGTGTGTGTCAGCATGACTCCACAGCTATGTCAGACACTCTTCCCAACAGCTTCTTCACAGCAGACACTGATGATGTAATTCTCTCTACAGTGCAGTCTGACACTGTTGAAGTCAGACTTCTGGGGTGGCACTAGTCTTATGTTGTATGGAATCCAGCTTGTATATCAAGACAGGTATGATGTCTATGACTCTATACCAGTGGATGGGGGATAGAAAATTTACATCAGGCCTGGTACCAATGTCCCTTAGGGACAGAGGCTGTTTATAAAAACCTGGCCCTCAATGTCCTATTTGGATACAGGTTATCATTTTTTTCTTTTGGGAAAACTTGGATAGGCTTAGAAAGGCACCTCAGGTCATTAGCCTACTGAAAATCTATGAATCTGTAAATCTATGAAAGCCAGACTGCAGTAGCTATAGACATGCCATGTCTCACTCTTCTTCTGGGCTTGTTAGTACAGCATAAGTTGATTGTTTACCCATATTTTGATAAAACAAAATTTAAAAATAACCCAGATGTCCATAAACTTTAGTGTGTCTGCAAAATATCTCAAATAACATCCAAACCAAGGGTCCCACAGACAAACCATTTAATAAAAGCTACAAGAAAAATCCAGCTAAGCTAGAGTTGTCACTGGGTAATAACTCAAACCTCCTGTAGTGAAGACCCATGGGATAAATGCAAATAAACATTTAAGGACATTCCAGTCTTTCAGCTACTTTTTTAAGCCTTTACTAGTGCATTCAAGCTAATAAATCCAAGTCCAATTCCCTGTAAGCATATAATATTTTAACCTTTTTTCTAAGCTTGTCAGTATAACTTTTGTGGGTTATTTGGCTATACTTTGGAAACACAGCAATTACAAATAAGCTTGACAGACATAAATATTACATATTGCAGTTTCTCATGGCACACTCAGTCCTTCATGAACTCTCCTCCTGCCCCTGTCTCTCTACTCTAACCCAACCTTACACTCCTAACCGTGCTCTGTGTAACTCTCAACAGCACCTATTGCAAGTCTATAAGCCTAATAAAAATATTGGCAAACTCCTTTACAGTTACTCTGTAGCTAATGCCTAGAATAAACTACCTTTAAGTGTCAGATCTATCACTAACCCTAAGTCCTTTAAAACAACCCTGAAGGAAAACCAGTATAAATCTTGGTCCTGCCTATGTAAAGACTCTACTGAACATAACCTCCATTCTTCTATGATCTTCTTCCTCTTCGAGTCATCTCTTGATATCTTCTCTCATTACAACTTTGCCACTTATCTCTCCCACTTTTCTCTGCAGCTCCTTTATACTATGCTAATAGTTTCTGTGTTTCCTGATACTATGTTAACAATTTTCTGTTTGTACTCAGTTTCCTAAACTGTTGTCTGGCCACTGGTCTTTGGGGTTAAACCCCCCCTGTATATATTATGAGCATCTAAATCTTCTGCTTTTGTGTAGTTTCAACTAGCCTATGACCTCTTTCGATATTTTCCTATATTATTTTATGGACAAAACTGACTGTACTCTATTATGATAAATATATTGTACATTATTTTTGAATGTTGCTATTTGTATGCTTTCTCTGACAATTTTTGAACTTTATACTATGTTTGCTTACTCTAAATACAGTCTGCTCATTTGTATATTTTTCCATGTTATTTACCTTTGTTTCTGTTTTTTCTGTTGGAGCTTTTCTCCTCGGGTCTCTGCTGACAAAGGGCTATTGCCCAGTCAGACTAACCTGGTCAACAAATGTCAAATAAAAAATAAATAAAATATTATGGTGACTGCAGAATATCCCAAATAGCATTCAATGTCTGAGTGTAGTAGTAAAGACATAAAAAGGTAAAAAGTCACATGCTTTCAGAAGCCTCATAGCTGAAACACTGGTATGTTCTTAAGAGGCCACTTATATTTATCCCATGTGCCTCCACTATAGGAGTTTTAAAGTATTACACAGTGAAGACTCTAGCATGGCTGGGTCTTTTTTGAAGTTTTTTTATGAAATGGTTTGTCTGTGTGATCTTTTTACCTTTTAATTTGGGTTTTATAACATTTGCTACATGTAGACTTGAAAGTGCAGCCACATCCTTTCTTTTGGTGTTGCATTTTTCCACATATTCTACTTTTTCTTTCATTTTTATAGGGATCGTTCGCAAGTTTTTCTTACATCTTCTTTTACCATTTTGTTGTTTATTTTTGGGGTGAGACCAAAAAACCTCCTATGTGATGCCCATAGCCTCCCCTTGTTAAGGGTAACCTGATCTGCATCATCATCTCCCTGCTGAACCATGAGCTGCTGTGAAATCAGCTTTTAGCTTCAGCCTGCAGGACAGTTGTTTATCCAACATGCTAACCATGGTGCAGTCCATGGACTACTGTTCTTATTTCATCTCTCACCAAAAACCATAATGACATGAAAGCTTACAAAGGTCTATGATAGAAGTGCCTTCCTTTTCAATGGACCTTTGCACTCTGATGAAGGCAGGCCTATTTAGGGCTTTAGTCCTCATAAGACTTCTGTTACTACAGCAAATATAGTCTTTTTCACCTTCCTTTTCAAACATAAAGCGTTTAAAATATTCTCTGCCTCTCTCTGATTGGATAAATTCTACAAATGACTTGCACTTCACTATCATCATTACCAAGTCAGCCTTAAAAAACGTTGCTTCCAATCTAACCATTCCATTAGCTTAGCAAACTAAAAGTTAGAAGGTTGCTTCAGTTTTGCCATTCTTTGTCTATTTCAGTACTTCAGATTTGAATCCTATGTCCGACATCATTAGGACAAACATCAGCAGGTAGTGTGGTATGTTTCACGTTTGTTTATTAAGACAGCAAAGCACGCAAATCTTATAATCATTTTATCGGCTTAAATGTATCTAGCACTTCTGCATCACCAGATTTGATGTCATTATATGCACAGGTTGTAAATTATTCACTGAGTTATGTCCAACTGAGGCTAAAACTGAATACCAACTGTTCAAAGCTTTTTCAAAATGAAAAATCAAAATCAGAGTTTTTTGTTGAGATCTAGCTGCCCTGCAACCGCATTTGAAGACTTAACTCTGAATTTCCCCTTACTTGCACACTTCCACAATTCCAGAGAAAAGGAATTAAAAAAAAAAAAAAAAAACAACAGCAATTGCAACAATTATGTATGATAAGCACCAACTGATGAGTTACAACTCATCTAAATGGGATTGACAAGCTATAACTTTCTCTACTTCGCTCTTATCCCCTGGAAGGCAGACCATACTAACACCAGTATATGGCACTCTTGTACATCATCCTTCAATACTCAGTATACAACTTTCTGCCCATTTGTAACAATGGAGAACACTGCCCAAGTCTGCTAATCCAGAAGTCCTATTATTGTCTTCCACACAACACTAAAAAGGTACATTAACCATGATATTCCAGTAACATCTAGTGACTTCAGCAATTCAAAAAATATTCATGTACTCCTGCAGCTTGACCATCTCAGAACTGTTTAATCAGACCAGTAGCCCTATCTACTGAAATGAGCTCAGTCCCACCAGTTGCTTCTGGTAATGCCTTATTAAAGGAGGGCATTTTCTCTGGGTTCAGTTCCTGAACATCCTCCTCTAATCTCCTGGCAATGTTATTGAATGAAGTCAGCATTTTCCACTCTCAATGAGGACTGTTTAGACTGCACTCCCCCACTCAAGTCATCAGATGGTTTGTGAGGCCATATGAAATTCCTTCTCCATGGGGACACCAGACTGTTCCCGCACCCTGGCTTTCACTTGCTCCAGCTGCTCATACTTATCAGTGATATGATCATATCTAGAAACTCCATTAAAACACTCATAGAGGGCTTACAGATGGTGTTCCTCAGTGGGTCTGAGGGTAACCACTGAGGCAAGTAATGACTATCTTTCTACCACAGTCTCCTTGTTGCTGCCTTAGCCACTGAGATGTTGAATAGTGTACATTGACAACACATTCCCAAACTCCCCAGTATATGGAAGTGGGATCAAAATTCATCCCACATAGAAGTATCTGCAAGGTGTTCCCAGGACACCCCCTCTTCATGTCTGGGATTCTTTTCTCTGTCTAGCCATGTGACACAGATGGCTAGTGGATGGTGGTGCTCTGACAGCTCAGCACATCTCTTAGCCTGTAGGTCTTTAGAACACATAATCTCAGGACTGATAACATAACTACAAAATCAGTGACTGACCTTTGTCCCAAAGGGGTGTGATAGAGAGTCTTCTTATGCTCAATCCTAGTATTCATTATAGACAAAGCATAGCTGGCATAGGCATGCAGTAAAAGTGCACTATTCAGTTTCAGATCAAGCAAGACATTCCTCACTATCAGTCCCCTCCAGATATCACCATAATTCCCCATGTGACCGTTGAAGTCGCACAGTACAAATACCAATTTCATAGATGGAAGTCCTGTCAAGGTAGTGCCATCATTCACCATGTGAGTGTTGAGATCTCCCAACAGAATTATGGATTCAGTATGTAGTATCCTATCATGCACCCTTTCCATGGTCTTCAAGAATATTGAACACTATGAATAGATGCATATACACAAACAGTTTTCCTTTCTGCTGCTCTCAGTCATATTGAAATGATTCTCTAATCCACAAGCAAAAACTCCAACTTTATGTCACCTGGCTGAGGGATTGTGAATATTTCTCAACCCATTCAAGGACTCTTCTGAGAGACAACCCCAAAGCAGAGAGACTACTCTGATAAGTCTGGTTCCTGAACTAGTACTGTGTGCAGATGTAAGATCAGTGAGATATAGATGGTGCTTTTAACCTACTACACAAACTCTGTCTCCATTCCCAGCAACGAGGTGACATTCTATTGCACAAGAGTCTATTTCTATAGCTAGGACTACTCCACTGTAATCTGTCATTCTTCTGTATTCCATTTGAATAGCACTGGCTCTGACCTCAACCCTATGCATTGCAGGTGATGAGGCCACATGGGGGTTCCACATGGGTTGTTTAAGCTTACCCAGATGGAGCTACATGCATCATTTAGAACCAGATACTCTCAGGCAAACACAACCCTAGAACTGGTCCCAGTATCCCTGTGCCAGACAAAGAATTTCTTATGCTTTGAAAGAACCATTATTGGAATATTTTTGGACTGTTTTTTGTCTTATCCTTCTTCTGTTTGACAAGTATGTAAGGATGATTCTCTCAGGCACTTAAGGTTTCTTGCAATACAGTTCTAAAAATTGTAGGGTCATACTTCCAGGAGAGGTAGTTCACTTTTGAAAAATATGAATATTAGTGGTGGAGTGTTACATGTGAAACATAAAGAGAGAGGCAGGGGAGAGTAGACAGAATATTTACCTCTGATGTTATAGAACCATTTTTTGGCAGTGTAAGACCCACATTTTACTTTAACAGTGATCCTAGACCTTTAGACTGGTTAAATGATTAGTCTCATTGCAATATTATTCATGAAGAGGTTGAAAGAAACAAACCCAGGTCTGCTGGAAATAGTTCATTATCAACTTCTCTCACCCTTAGACCCCTGTAATACCTCTCAACCTGCAGACACTGGAAATAGAGACAACAGCTCTTGTAAAGTAGGTACGTCCAGCCAAAATTCTGGATGCCTAATTAGCATAAAATGTAAATAAAAAATAGCACCCAACTCTCTCTGTTTCCAGAAGGAAACGCAAGTTTGAACAACTGAATGTGACAGAAATGATGCAAAATGTAGGCATATCATCAAAGACAATGAAAATAAATAGACTTTAATGAACAATATTGCAAAAATCTTCCTCACAAAGCCATTTGAGAAAATAGGTATGTGCTTTCAAAACAGGTATAGATGGGAGGTCTGGGCTGTACATAGGAATAAAGAAAGACAGAAGACATATTCATGTAGCTGTGTCCTGATTAAATGACAAGGTTAGAGTCACACGCAATGCTAGTAGATGCTGTTAGGATAGAAGCCTAGTGGTATTGAATGCAACTTATACTGAAATGTGAGAAACAGGTTGCAGCGGTAAAAGGAAAGGATCCTGCAATATTGGGTGCCCCTGTTCTCATGGTAGTGGGAATGTTGTAAGAAATGAAACAAAGGGATATCTACAGCAGTAAAGTACATTTTCATGACAGTGTGCTGTGAAAGACATAAAACAAAGGCATAGTTGTTGCAATAACATTAAGATTCCATGACAGTGTGCATTTTCATATATAACTGGATAAATAAAATCAACATTGTTGATGGGAACGCTGTCACTTAGGTGCTGTGTGACAGGATGCTTCCTTGATGCTCTGAAGTGAATTAGAGCTGTTTGTGTCTCACTTCTCTATGACTCAGTAAGCTGCTTATAAATATAATTATAAAACAAAACAATGAAGTTACTTTTTATAAGATGAACTCCAGAGTGAAGAATAATAAGGAAATATCCTCAGGGAGGTTGCATCATTTTCCATGTCCTCACAAGAGGGGACATATTCAGCAGTTGTACAATGACAATCAGATTTTTCTTCAGAGGTAATGCTGCACCAGTAGCAAGTAACCATATTAATGTTCTAGAACAGGCACATGTCTGCTCGGTTCTATATCAGTTCACCAAAAGTTATTTTCAGTGAACACCTATTCAGCGAAAATCACTTCCACTATTCGCTGAATTTTTCAAGGGCAATGAAACAATTGCCCCTCAGCACAATGGAGCCCACAACTAACTAAATCAAACTCACCCATGTGGGGGGCTTTGCCCCCCCACTAACTATATATACTGTCTCCGAGATCACACTACAGTGGGGAAAAAGACAAAGGTGTGTAGTTGGCCAACTACTTCATTGCCCTTGGAAAAATTCAGCAACTCGTGGAAGTGACTCACTGAATATGTGCCAATGAATAGGTTGTTGTTGTTGTGTCTTTTGGCTTTTCCCAGTTAGGGGTCGCCACAGTGGAACTCCGGTCCGCTAATGATTGGCAGCATATTTTTACGTGCCGAGTTGTTCATTGAAAATAACTTTTGGCAAACTAATATAGACCCGTCTGCTCTCAGACAGACTGTCTAACCGGTCTTTAGACCACTTTGGTAGGGAGGAGAAGAATAACGAAAACGGCACAGCTCAGGAGACAAATCTTCCGTTTAATACCAAAACTTAAAGCACTTTTCATTTGCACCAAAGCAAACTTCTTCAGAAGTAAAAAATTACTTGCTCACATCGCATTTAAAACCAAAGTGGAAGTGATGTTTTAAAACTCACATTTAAAGCAACATTGTTACTTAAAGCTATACACAGATACTATTTATATTTAAAACAGTAACATTGTAACTTCCAAAACCAATGAACAAGTTAATTAAACTATCAAATATAATAAAGGAATATATAAATATAACTTTAGTACAATAAATTATACTTAGCAAGTTATACTAAATATTACCTCACAATCAATCAAGCTTAATAAAACGTTTGATAAAAAAAAAATATATATATATATCTATATATATATATATATATATATATATATATATATATATATATATATATACAATCCAAATAAACTGCCATAGAGACACCAAACATTAAATGAAAGTCCCGATATGCACATATAAATTTACACATTTGTAGGAATTAAAGCGGAATGTCAAAGCAACTACATGTCTGAAAACAAACACAAGCACAAGTGGTGGATAAAATCGAGTATAAGGATGAGTATAATTTCTTAACAGTAGATGTTAAGGATCTTTATACTTGTATTCCCCATACTGTGGGAATTGAATGGACTACTCTGATGTTGAAAAGAAAAGGGGCCTCCAACAGTGAAATTAGTTTGGTCATGGAACTACTTGACTTGGTCCTGACCAAAAATTTCTTTATGTTTGGTAACGGATTCTATTTACAAAGGATTGAGTTTGCTATGGGTTCACCATGTGGGGATAGCTTTGCTAACCTTGTCATGGCATATTGGGAGACTGAGTTCATCTTCAAGAAGGATGTTTTTGCCAGTGCCATTGTTCACTATACCCATTTTCTGGACGATATTTTCATCTTGTTCAGAGATCCTTCCCAGGCCAGCATAGAACTAGTTGTTTACCTCAACCAAACTACTGACTTCCTCCAATTTACTTCAGTATTTAATACAGAAGCAATAGCGTACCTCGATATTTGGTTGGTGAAAAATAGAATCCAAGGTTGCTTTGAGGCCAGTATCCACAGAAAGGCCACCTACTCGAATGACTTTTTACACTTTTCGAGCTGTCACCCTTTCCACCAGAAGCACTCTGTTGTGAAGAGCCAGTTGGTTAGGGTCGCACATATTATTTCACAACAGAGTGATTTCTTGGTTGAATGTCAGCTCCTTAAGTCGATGTTCTTGAGCCATGGTTATCCAGAGACCCTGCTTGATAGCCTTATAGAGGAAGTAAGGCATAAGAGATTTGACAGGGTTTATACCCCTATTTTAGGTGTTAAGACCCACAATTTGAATATATCCCCTACTCATAATTCCCCGTTTTGGAATGATACCCAAACCCAACTTAATGGTGGTAGTTTAATAACTAACAACAGTGAACCATGCTTGAATTTTATTGCAACCTTCAGCTTTGACAGTTATCTGTTGATTGATATATTAAAAAAGTACTGGAACTTATTTAGAGTTACCCCACTGTTGTTAGAGAAGATAGGTAATGCCCCCAATATAAACTTTAGGAGAGGGAGGAATCCCAAAAACGTATTGGAAGTACACGGTAGAGGTACTCCAAGAGTCACAGGGATGTTTAAGTGTGAGTCCTGTAGTATTTGTAGGCATATAGAAGTTACCAACTCCTTTGTAATAGACCATGTTCAGTATAGGGTAAATTTTAGATTTAATTGCCAGTCTAAGAATGTTGTGTATTTAGATAGATGTAAATTATGTCCAGCATACTATATTGGGAAAATGGAGCATAGGCTCCGTGACAGAGTGTATGAACACCAATATGCAATTTCCAAAGAAAAATTGGAAAATGCCTTGGCAAAACATATTTACTTATGTCAAGGGCACAGATTTACATATATGGCAATTAACCAGGTATCCCAACCCTTAAGGGGTGGCCCAGTCCCCCTTCACTTAGAGGAACTTGAACTTGCTTGGCAGATAAGGCTGAATGCCTACAAATTTCCAGGGCTTAATGATATGTGTTCCATCAGTTGCATATTGAAATGTAAAAATTTAAGCAGATGAGGGTGAAAGGTGGCACGTGCTTGTGTTTGTTTTCAAACATGTAGTTGCTTTGACATTCCGCTTTAATTCCTACAAATGTGTAAATTTATATGTGCATATCTTGACTTTCATTTAATGTTTGGTGTCTCTATGGCAGTTTATTTGGAATGAATATATATATATATATATATATATATATATATATATAGATATATATATATATATTTTTTTTTTATCAAACTTTTTATTAAGCTTGATTGATTGTGAGGTAATATTTAGCATAACTTGCTAAGTATAATTTATTGTACTAAAGTTATATTTATATATTCCTTTATTATATTTGATAGTTTAATTAACTTGTTCACTGGTTTTGGAAGTTACAATGTTACTGTTTTAAATATAAATGGTATCTGTGTATAGCTTTAAGTAACAATGTTGCTTTAAATGTGAGTTTTAAAACGTTACTTCCACTTTGGTTTTAAATGCCATGTGAGCAAGTAATTTTTTACTTCCGAAAAAGTTTGCTTTGGTGAAAATGAAAAGCACTTTAAGTTTTGGTATTAAACGGAAGATTCGTCTCCTGAGCTGTGCCATTTTCATAATTTTAATTAGTTTGTTTGTGTTCTTTTGAGTTTTTGAAGTTCATGGCATCCGGCGCAGCCAGTCTTTTTTCTAATGCTGATAATGCAGTTAACGTGGGTAGTGACAATGCCGGTAATAACAACGGAAACACTGAGAATTTACTTAGTTCCCTAGCCATCCAAATTCACTCGATTATAGGAAGGCTAGACTGGCTGGATGAGAATCAGCGTATTCTCCGTGAGTCATTTAAGATGTCTCAGGCTTCCCAAATGCGAGAGGGCGAAGGTAGCAGCAGTAATTTACAAAACCAACATAGAGCTGGCCTGACTTATTCTACGGTCAGTTCACTCACCTTGCAACTGGGTCATCCAATGTCATAAGTGGAACACCAATTCAGTGAACGGGTATTGCTGATAATCCATCGGAACCTGTGAGGACATCGCAGCCTGTAATTGGTGGCCAGCCATTAGACCAGCGGCAACAGGGTATCAGTCAGAGTACCGAAGGTCCTAATGGCGCTACTTCCTCGGGCCTTATTGGATCATCGATTGCACCATCACTAACTACATGGATAGCAGATGAATTCATCTTATCAGGTGTATTGAATGGGAGAACAGCAAGCGGTCCGGCTGGAGGAGGTAACAGTTTAGCTTCTGACTTGGTGTCCAGTTTAAAATACTTTGACTCTTATTTCCTTAAAGTGAAAATTTACAACTTGAGATTGCTTACTTTCGTGAATGTCTCAAGTTGAAAATTGTGCCAAAAGGATTGAGATGCCACCATTTTCATACGGGGTTAGAGGCGAACTCGGAGTTCCACCAAGAACTTATTAAGTTGTTCGACTGACAGGGTTCAGAACTTATTGAACTTATCATTAAGCACTATAATAAATGGGTGGAGGAGATGATCAAAGTCATAATGGAATTGGATACTAAAATCAAATCTGACTTAGACTTTGACCACTACAAATTAGAATATAATCGTATTTTCCTTAGTATTGACCAGCATATGCTTAAACTTAAAGCGAATAAAATTAAAAAACTTGAAAGAGACCTATTCGCATATGAACATGAGACAGCCTACCCCATGCCTTCAGGAGCTCATGTGTGGCAAAAATCAAACCATACATATAATCATCTGGCTTCAGGTACTGTTGGTACTAGTAAATGTTTGACTAACAATAGAGAAAACCTTGACACCCTGGACAATGATTTATCACCTTTTGGTGATGATTTAAGTGATTGCCTTAGTGAACCTGTTTTCAATGAAGAAGTTGAGGTCAGGAGGAGTGAGAGACTGATGAATGCTTCTAGACCATCCAACGGCCCCCAATCTCAATCAAATGCTACCCACAACCAGAATTTTCAGCAGGGCAACCACACAGGGGCCAGAGTGAAGCAAAGCAGCCCCAACAATACAAGAGGAACAAAAACACCAAATGGAGGAATTAGACCTGGAAGTGTCTCAACTTACTAATGTCTTGCCACCAGAGGTAGATGACCAAGTTATTCTACAGGTCGACCATAATGGGGACCTTTGTGTCACAGCAAACCATGTGGATGTCAGTCCTTTAATAGTCACCAATCACAAAGGTGACTTTAAAATCTATAATTATTCAATAGTGACTATCATATCAGAGATGGCTGACCTGTTGTCAAAAGGACATACCTTTGTCCCTACTCAAAAACTGGACTTAGTCAAAACGATTATTGACATCAAGCTTTACGTCAGAAAATTTAACTTATTTCTATTAATGGGTAATAAGAATAGTGGATTAACTAATGTTAGTACTTTTTCTGTACCGAGCACTTATAACCCCCCCCCCTTACATCCAGCACTGCAAATGTTTGTACAGATTTGCGAGCTTGATGTGAGGCAAATCCCTTATATTAGCTGGAAGAAGGGAAATAAATTTAACACTACTAAAGAGGAAAAGGATCACTTAGATTTTATTAGATCACAAAATATTCATGTATGCAAACCAGACAAAGGGGGTGGACTTGTAGTTTTTGACAACATTGATTATGAGAGATGTATGAAGTCACTCCTTGATTCTCCAGCTTACCAGTCTAGTTCACACTCGGAGGTCAATAAAGCATATCAGCTAATTAAAAACTGCATCAATGACTTATTCATTGAGGGGAGAATTGAACAGAACATATACAACTATTTAATAATGTCCTACCCCAGGTTTCCCTACTTGTTCGGTACTCCTAAGATACATAAGTGCTTGGATGAATCCCCTATGCGTCCACTAGTGGATGGATGTGATTCTCCCATGTACCCTATAGCTAAACTCATTGACAATTTGTTAAAAAAGTATTTGAAATTGGAGACGCAGGTGTGCAGGGATTCTTGGTCATTCCTAGAAGAGGTGGATGAAATTGAGTATAAGGATGAGTATAATTTCTTAACAGTAGATGTTAAGGATCTTTATACTTGTATTCCCCATACTGTGGGAATTGAATGGACTACTCTGATGTTGAAAAGAAAAGGGGCCTCCAACAGTGAAATTAGTTTGGTCATCGAACTACTTGACTTGGTCCTGACCAAAAATTTCTTTATGTTTGGTAACAAATTCTATTTACAAAGGATAGGGGTTGCTATGGGTTCGCCGTGTGAGGGTAGCTTTGCTAACCTTGTCATGGCATATTGGGAGACTGAGTTCATCTTCAAGAAGGAAGTTTTTACTAGTGCCATTGTTCACTATACCCATTTCCCAGATGATATTTACATCTTGTTCAGAGGTCCTTCCCAGGCCAGCATAGAACTAGTTGATTACAGAAACCAAACTACTGACTTCCTCCAATTTACTTCAGTATTTAATACAGAAGCAATAGCGTACCTAGATATTTGGTTGGTGAAAAACAGAATCCAATGTTGCTTTGAGGCCAGTATCCACAGAAAGGCCACCTACTCTAATGACTTTTTACACTTTTCGAGCTGTCACCCTTTCCACCAGAAGTGCTCTGTTGTGAAAGGCCAATTGGTAAGGGCCGCACGTATTATTTCACAACAGAGCGATTTCTTGGTTGAATGCCAGCTCCTTAAGTCGATGTTCTTGGGCCGTGATTATCCAGAGAACCTACTAGATAGCCTTATAGAGGAAGTAAGGCATAAGAGACTTGACAGGGTTTATACCCCTATTTTAAGTGTTAAGACCCACGGTTTGAATATATCCCCTACTCATAATTCCCTGTTTTGGAATGGTACCCAAACCCAACTTAATGGTGGTAGGTTAAAAACTAACAACAGTGAACCATGCTTGCATTTTATTACAACCTTCAGCTTTGACAGTTATCTGTTGACTGATATATTAAAAAAAATGGAACTTATTTAGAGTTACCCCACTGTTTATAGAGAAGATAGGTAATGCCCCTAATGTAACCTTTAGGAGAGGAAGGAATCTCAAAAACTTATTGGAAGTACATGGTAGAGGTTCTCCAAGAGTCACAGGAATGTTTAAGTGTGAGTCCTGTAGTATTTGTAGGCATATAGAAGTTACCAACTCCTTTATAATAGACCAAGTTCAGTATAAGGTAAATTTTAGATTTAATTGCCAGTCTAAGAATGTTGTGTATTTAGCTAGATGTAAATTCTGTCCAGCATACTATATTGGGAAAACTGAGTGTAGGCTCCACAACAGAGTGTATGAACACCAATACGCAATTTCCAAAGAAAAATTGGAAAATGCCTTGGCAAAACACATTTACTTATGTCAAGGGCACAGATTTACATATATGGCAATTGACCAGGTATCCCAACCCTTAAGGGGTGGCCCAGTCCCCCTTCACTTAGAGGAACTTGAACTTGCTTGGCAGATAAGGCTGAATGCCTACAAATTTCCAGGGCTTAATGATGTGTTCCATCAGTTGCATATTGAAATGTAAAAATTTAAGCAGATAAGGGTGAAAGGTGGCACTTGTGCTTGTGTTTGTTTTCAAACATGTAGTTGCTTTGACATTCCACTTTAATTCCTACAAATGTGTAAATTTATATGTGCATATTTTGACTTTCATTTAATGTTTGATGTCTCTATGGCAGTTTATTTGGATTGAATATATATATATATATATATATATATATTTTTTTTATCAAACTTTTTATTAAGCTTGATTGATTGTGAGGTAATATTTATCATAACTTGCTAAGTATAATTTATTGTACTAAAGTTATATTTATATATTCCTTCTATTATATTTTATAGTTTAATTAACTTGTTCATTTGTTTTGGAAGTTACAATGTTACTGTTTTAAATATAAATAGTATCTGTGTATAGCTTTAAATAACAATGTTGCTTTAAATGTGAGTTTTAAAACATCACTTCCACTTTGGTTTTAAATGCAATGTGAGCAAGTAATTTTTTACTTCTGAAGAAGTTTGCTTTGGTGCAAACGAAAGCACTTTAAGTTTTGGTATTAAACGGAAGATTCATCTCCTGAGCTGTGCCATTTTCATTATTTTAATTAGTTTGTTTGTGTTCTTTTGAGGGAGGAGAAGAAACTATACTCTCATGAGATGCCAGCTGTTCTTCATACAGTAATGAAATTGTATTGGAATAGCTTCTCGCATGTCCTCTGGTTCTTTCCACCAATAAATACAAGGTGGCACAATGCAAGTGAGCAAGCAGGCTTTATTTATATCCTTAGTATTTATCAGTATGTTATCTGTTTGTTGTTATATCTTCTCATTCCCTGGAATACACATCAATTAAGTACTGATGTAAGCATCAAACACTGCAAGCTGACCTCCGCAAATGATATGCTGTTTTTATTGGTTCTGGCTGTGATCCCTAACAAAAATGCAAGATGTTGCTCTAAGAGGAAACGAGCCCCAGAACTGCATTTCACTTACTGCAAGAAAAATCCACACAGACTAAGGAAGGCAACTCTAAACGGTCCTTGATGCAGACGCATTCATGTTATCTTCTGGGGGCAGGTCAAGTCATCACACACACAAGGAACATGATAACAGTTCAGCAGCTGAAAAGTAAAATGGGGAAACGTAATTTTATAACTTATATGCACATTGTGGAAACACAATGAAAAATCACGTCAGTCGCCCAGCTAGACAGCGGTCCAGGGAAGTAAATACTGTGGGAAGAAATAGCCAGGGGAATTGTTATGGCTAGGCTTGTATAGGCCCTAGAGCCGATAGCCTAGTACCAAAATATGAACCTATAAAAAAGACAACAAATTGTAAGTTAAAAGAAGCCAGCAAAAATTATCTGAAGAATTATGCCTGCATGAATCTTTCAGCCAATCAGGTTCTTAAAAATGTACTCCTGGAGGCAGAGGCAGTCAGTGCAGTAAACACCACAGTGAGTCATTGACCCAAGGAAATTTGTTGTTCCAAGACACAGGCACTATCGGACCACAGCCTGAGCCAGGTACTTGTTTATGAATTGCTGCCAGTTTGGTAACTATGGCTTTTGCAACACATACCACCCAACTAGACACCAGCCCTGGACACATCATTCCTAAAGCATCTGGCTAACATCTCTTTTGTTTACATGCCACACCTTGCACTACATTGGTTGTGTAATGCTAGAGAGAGAGAGAGAGAGAGAGAGAGAGAGAGCAGTATTGTTTAATAATAGTGACCTTTGCTGTTGTTCAGTTGGAGTTTACTGTGACACTAGGTCACTCAGACACTGGGTAGCCAATTGAGATTACACAAGCAGCTGTATCCCCAAAATAGAAACCCCTAACACTACCAGGAGACAAGTAACATATTTGCTTTACCATAACTGGACATCTAAGGTTCATTTGCTGATTCTTGGTTGTCTCTTCTTTCTTTGATTAAAATGTTCCATTCAACTCTTCATCTCCTTTGCATTATCCCAAGATGATTACAGCAATAACACTTCTTCATAACAGATATAAATCCATCCAGCAGTTGAGTCTCAATTTTATCAGTAGTTTTCAGCTGTTCCATCATCTAGCTGCTCCAGGTTGGTCAAGGAATTGTGTAACCAAAACCCTTTGAAAAGCCAGAGTTTACACTGGAAGTATTCAGGTCCAAGGACTTCATAACAGATGATAATAACAATAATAATAATAATAGTTTAAGCAGGTAAGTCCACTGGATATATAGTCCCTTTTCAGTGGTGACCCAATGGCTGGTTACTTGACTTGCTCAAAGTCACAGAGCAGGCAAATGAGGGAAGAGGGAAACAAACCCCATACCACAGCAACTACAGCTCACAGCCTTAACCCTCTGTGTCATCCTGAGAGAAAGTTAAGAATGCATCTCTTGTTATCAGTCATGCAGGTGCAAGCAGCTGTCTGGAGACCTTAAAAGCAGGGGAAACCACTTATTGTTTTTGTTAATGAAAACTTAATGAACAAATACCAGTTAGAGCTGGCTCAGCAGCTTTATAGAACTGAACATCTCTTCTACTGTACTTGCAGCACTCTGAGAGAATTATTGCTTACCATGGACATCACAATATTGCAGCTTTTTCCTACAGGACATCCAGAATGTTTTGCAACTATATGGACAAAGGTGGTATGGCAGTAGTGTTGTTACCTCACAGCAAGAGGTTCTCCCATTTGATTCTCGGCTTGGCTTGGGAGTGCCTTCTGTGTGGAGTCTGCATGTCTTCCCCACGGTTGGGTAGCATTTGAAAGACATGCATGCGTAAATGGGCATGCCTTTGTTAAAGGTTGAGCGGCGAGCTGGCACCTCGGTGTTTCGTAAAAATCTACTGCCAATCATTAGCGGACCGGAGTTCCGCTGTGGCGGCCACTTACCGGGAAAAAGCCAAAAGACAAACAACAACATGGACAAAGGCTTTGGACTGCAGTTTAAAAAAAAACTTTATATGGGCTCTCCTTTCCAGTAGAATAAAGGATTTTTGTCAACGATAGTTACAAAGTGCACTAAAAAAATATGATTCACTTAAAACTGATGTTATAGCCCCTTCATCTGGAGATTTCTGAATAAAAATATTAAAACTAATAATAAAAAGTATACCACTAAATATTCCTGTTAGTATATTCTTGGTCACATCTGTGGTGTAGAAGAGGAATTCATAAAAGTTCGAAGGCAAATGAATTCTGATTTTCATACTATTTTTTTGTAAATACTTGATGTTTGTATTATACTTGTTTCTTCAATGCACTGGAATCCTGATTGTTTTGTTTTTATTAACTATATCTTGTTTTTCTCTCCATGGCCCAGGCTATGGGTCCCCACCCTAGTCTACTTACCCAGTTAACAGATATTTTATATATACATACATATATATGTATATATATATATATATATTGTTATACCAAGTCTCATGTAGGCACGAAGACAGCTAGGTAAAAACTGATTCAATCCCCTCGATCTTCAAAAATGAAATAGTGTTCCACAAACCACAAACCAGCCACGAACAGTTATAAAAAACTTTTCAGTCCTTTAAGTTTCTCTTAAAAACAGATTTATTCCGGAACTAGTGAGCGCTTTCACCCGAAGGCTTTATCAAACTTCTGCCAGAATCTGTTTCCTGGCTTGTCCACTTCATTATGTACACTAGTAGAGATATCAAACAAACAGAAAGACCCCAAACGTTTCTAACTATGAATATCTTCAGTTTAAAGATTGTAAGCTGTCAAGACAGACTGAAAGCACTGTCCCTTTATTCAGTATCTTATAGAATCTTTTTTTAAACACTTTTATTAAATTATCACTTAAGACATAGGCACACATACATTATCAATGAGGTAGCCTCCCTTAACCTTTCATTTAACCCTTACCAGGTTCATTAGTAACTTAACCAACTGTTAACAAGCAATTAAATGGCAAAATGAACTATCACCTTCCCTACTCATCTCTGTCGGTATACCCAGGGGCCTATACTTGGTCCCCTCCTTCTTCTTCATATTCTTTACACATAAACTGTGCACAGCTGCCCAACATGCTACATTGGTTCAATACGCAGCTGACTCCTCCCTCATATGATCTGTTCCAACCCTACTTGCTCTACTCAACAAAACTCAACAATCTTTCTGGACATAGAAAAATATCTTTACAATTCACTACTGATTCTTAACCCTTCTAAAAGAAAGCTAATGCTAGCAAAAAATCTGTGGACCTTACTAATTTCACCATTTACTCATCCAACAATACCCTTATTGAAACAAATAATTATACAAAGCTACTAGAAGTCACCACTGACAAGGATCTTAAATTTGATAAACACTTAGCCCTAGTCATCAAGAAAGTGAATTTCAAACTAGGCTCCCTGTATAGAATAAAGCCCTTTCTAACTGATTCCACCAGACATGCGATAAGTAGAACTTGCCTTCTGTCCACCCTCTTATAAGCCTCACCCATTTTCACTAACTTTTCACTAACTTAAGAAAATGTGAGTTAAACAAACTAGAATCCTGCTGTTATAAAGTTGCCAGATTTGCTTCCAACCAACCTGCAAGAACTCATCACTGCAAGGTACTACACCAACTCAGCTGGTTGGAACTTCCCGACCTTTTAACCTATACCCAACTAGTTTTAACTCGTTCTACAGTGTATCACTCTGACGACTGCCCATGTATTAGTAACCTAGTTCAGCCCTATTCCAGTAGTAGAACATTAAGGTCTTCTAATAAGTTGCTTTTGAAGGTCATTAAGTCAAATAAAAGCTATGGGGATTCCCTATAATCATACAAACTAGCCAACACTTGGAATGATATACCGCAAGATATACTCAACAATAACAATTCTACCAAATTCAAACAACTATTAAGGAACATCTTAACACTTGGCTTTGCTCCTGCACTAATCCTGGTTAGTGGCACTAAATTACCAAATTTCTCCCAACCTCCACCTATCTCTCTCCCCATATTCCTCTCCTAACATTTCTCCTTTCCTATACTGCTTCTTCTCCTCCTCAGTTACCTGTTTATATTTCTTTATCAGCTTGTCTACTGGTTTTTCAACCCTTGAATTTTTTCTGTTTATCTCAATTCAGTTTGTTATGAAAGTTTATTTTATATTCTCATTATTTAAACTAATGTTCATCTTTTTTTTTGTAGTTGTCATTTTTCCATTTGTTACTTTATATTAATTTTTATACACAGATCCTGCATGTATTCTGTACTGTATACTTTATGCATTCTGTGTCCTGACAGAGTACTCTTCAAACTATCTGGAAATATACAGAGCTAAGTATATTTTTCTGGCACTTCAGAGTTGTGTACTGTTAATTGTTGTTTGACTAATTTTATATAATTGCTGGCTGACTTCAGAGTTGTGCACTGTTATTTTTGCTTCACTGTATAGTTTTTCAGATCTCTGCTGAAGGTGTTGGTTTTCCCCTACCGATCCTCCCTATTCCTGTCTTGTTTAAATTTGGAGGCTTTTGCAATTGCCCGCCCCCACTGTAGATTTGATCTGGGACACTCACCCCAGTCCCATCTCTTTACCTCATTCTACCTAATAGACTCCTTCTGCACTTGTTTTTAGTCATTTTTAATTTAATTGCATTTTTTTAACTATTTGGTCTAACATTGCTACATACTCAAGTGTGCTAGCTTGCACTGCATTTGAATTGTTTTTACTGCTGTTTTAGCTACTTTTCTGTATATATATAAAAAATCTAAGCCTGTTTCCCACCTTTCCTGTAACTAGTGTAGTCCAAATTCAGATTTGCTGTATCCAGGACTGTATGTAAGCTTCTGAGCCCCCCCCCCCCAAGCTTTCTGTATTGGAGGGAAGCCTTCTAGTTCAGTGGGAGTGTTGTAGTTATTGGCCATTTGGGCAGTTTTTTCCATCTCTCTCAACTTTCTGATTTAAAAGCCCGCATTTGCACTTGTTTCCCCTCTTTCCTGTAACTAGGTTAGTCCAGATACAGATTCTTAGTTTTAGCTCTTGAATTTGCTTATTCATGATCAGCACTTTTTCAGAACTTGTTATAAGCACTAAATAACCTACTAATTACTACAGCACTCAACCTTCCTCATTACCTAGAGGAAAACAGTTTTGGTACTTACTTTCCTCACTTGCTTAGAGGAAAAACAGCTCTTGTACTCACTTTCCTCACTTATCTAGAGGAATATAGTTTTTTATTTAGGCATGTCCAAGGGTCAGCTCCCATTGTTCTCTCCTGTCTATCTGATGAATCTGGGCATCTTGGGGCAATGTAGAAATTGCCTCATGTACACAGACAACCCTCTCCTCCTACCACCCAACACTACAACCTGTGAGAGATGCACTTATCTAGCTAAACTGGAGGTAAAGCTCTCTCCAATCAAGACTGAACTTGACAGTCAAGAGAAGATAAACACTTGCACCACACCACACTCATCACATAGTCTCACTAAATCTACACCACCAAAATCCACACATAGAAACACAAAAACATTCACGGAGGCTCTCAGTAATAATCTCAAGCAACAGAGACCTCCAAAGCAGAAATGCAATCAACCTCCACCCCTCAACACAACCCAAATGCCTGCAGACTCAGTGTGCCACACAACCACAGCCAATAAGGCAAAACAACGTACCCAACACACTAGTCATAGGTGACTCTATAGTCAGGCTCACTGATGTCCCACTCACCAGGCTAAACAAGGAGATGGTTACTGTCAGCTGCTTGTCGGGTGCCAGGATCCGCCACATAACCCATGCACTCAGGTCACTCCACAACAAGTACAAATATGACTCTGTCATTGTCCATGTTGGTGTTAACAACCTGAGATGTACCTCCCTGGACTACATGAAAAGAGACATGGAAGAGCTCTCCGATCTTGTGGCCCAGGCAGGTGTGACCCTAGCCCTGAGTAGCATTCTGCCATCACCCAGAATGATGCCGCAGTACAAGGACAAAATGATTGACTTCAACAATTGGCTAAGCTTCTGGTGTCATTCTAAAGGGATCCAGTATCTGTCTGCCTGGGATGACATGGTCGACAGACCACGATGCTTTGCCAGAGATGGCCTGCACCTGTCACCCCTGGGATTTCAGATAATGGCTAAGGTTCATGTCGCCCCTATAGTGCCGTTTTTAGGCAAGGTTCAAATGACAAATTCACCACCATAACAGGAACAGGCATGCAAAAACTGAGGGTGATGCTACTCAATGCTAGAAGTCTAAATCTCAAAATGCACTCACTCGAGGCACTCCTTAAAATGGAGAACATTGATATCTGTGCAGTGACTGAGACCTGGTTCAAGACTCCAGAGAGCACCCCTGCACTACCAGGCTATAACTCATACCACACTTTTCAGCCATGTAACCTGGACAGGAACACCAAAGGTGGAGGTGTGTCCATATTCATTAAGGATATCCACACCTCCAGGCTAGTTACTCAGCATAATGCAGCCGAGGTTATCCAAGTGCAACTAACTCTGGGCAATACTGCAATCCAAATTGTAGCTTGCTACAGATCCCCCACCATGCCACAGGATTTCCACTCCTCTTTTCTTGATGTACTGGAAAATATTAGGGTTCAACCAAACACCCTAATAATGGGCGATTTCAGCTACCCCACCATTAACTGGGAAAACTACTCATGTACCAACTCCTTCACTCAACGCTTTCTGGAATTCATAAACTCCAATGCCCTGGATCAACTTATCCACACCCCCACCAGGGGCAACAATATCCTAGATCTAGTCATTACCAACATGAGTGACCGGTGTTCCACACCGGAATTCAACGCCTCATTGGTCTGATCTGACCATAAGCTAATTACCCTAGATATCCACATCCTGCCCCCCACCCCCCATTAAGGAAACCATGGTAAAAATTTTATCCAAAGCCAACTTCATGCTTCTTAAGACAGAAGTGGTGAACTTTATGACACCCATGCAGATGGACATTACAGTTATGACTACTGAATCCTACACAATTACACTTTATAAGCATTTACACGAGTGCATGGATCGTGCTATCCCAAACAAAACCAAGACACTATCCTCCAAAAAAAGGAAGCCAATCTGGTGGTCCCCTGCCATAAACAAACTATACAACAGAAAGAAGAAACTGTTGCAAAAGAGAGTAAAATCCCATGAGTGGAGGAGCTCCCTGGTCAGCCTCAGTAAGAAGCTGCGATCCCTGATAAAATCCTCCAAAGCTAGTTATGAAAACAAAATTGCCACTGATTCTAAAGAAACCACAAAGCATTCTACAGCTATGTCAAGAATCTCAATGTCAACACTTAGATCTGCTCTCAGTTACGGCACAATGGCACTAAATATACAGACCCAACTGATATTGCCAATATCTGGCAGATAGGTTCAGTGCTAATTTTACCTCCCTTTCACCCCCTAAAGATCCCATCTCTATACCAGAAGTAAGCAAAGTTCCTGTAATCATGGCTGCACAGGTAAAAACCACACTCTCCAAAGCCAAGAACACAGCATCCATGGGACCAGACAACATCCCAGGCTGCATTCTACATGAACTACAGAACAAACTGGCACCCCACCTAAGTACCATGTCCAATCATAGCCTCACCTCAGGCTTTGTGCCTACTGAATGGCGCACAATGACGGTTATCTCACTCCACAAGGGGGAAGCCACCACGGACCCCGGGAACTACCGCCCCATTAGCATGACGAGCCTGGTCTGCAAGGCCATGGAACGTATCATCATGGAACTTATAAACAAAGACATTGGTAATCTCCAAACTCTGGACCCCACCCAATTCAGGTTTGTAAAAGGCAGATCATGTCTCTTAAACCTGATAGACTTCTTTGAAGCAGTCACCAAAGCCGTAGACAAGGGTAAGGTGGGGCACACAGCCTATCTAGATCTTGCCAAGGCTTTCAACACCATCTCCCACTCTGGATTTATAGATAAACTCACTAAAATAGGTATAAATCCCTATGTCACAAGATAGGTTGCCAACTGGTTCACTGACAGAACCCACACTGTAAAAGTAGCAGACTCCAAATCCGACTTCAGACCAGTGACAAGTAGATTACCACAGGGTTCAGTCCTGGGTCCTCTCCTGTTTGGTATCTACTTCTCTGAAGTACAGGCTAACACAGAAGGTCTTTGGCTAATGAAGTTCGCAGATGAATGCAAACTAGGAGCCATAATCGAAACTCCTAACAATGTGGACATCCTACAAAAGGGCCTCACTGAGACAGATGCCTGGTGTCAAAGCCAAAAAGTGCATTGTCATCCCCTTTGGTAAAAACTCTGTACCCATGAACTACAACATAGGCGGTAGTATACTTAACACTGAAAGTGTGATAAAAGACCTTGGAAACAAGTGGACAGTAGTCTCTCCTTTGATAATCACATCGCCACAGTAGTCAGGAAATCCTTCTGCGTGGCACATCTCATCACAAAAGGTTTCTCATCCAGAAAAAAAGAGGTGATTGTTCCCCTCTACTCATCACTCATTAGACCCATTATAGAGTACAATGTCCCTTTTGGTATGTACCTCACAAGACATGTACAACAACTGGAAAGGCCACAGAAATACCTCATAAAGAGAATTACCGGCCTCAAACAGATGCCCTATGCAGACCGTCTCAAAAACCTCCAGCTTTACTCCGTCGCATATCGCCTACTCAGAGGTGATCTCTGCCTAACATACAAAGCTATGTCAAACCCAGAGCTGTTGGACATGCTCCACTTAAAGAAATCCCAATCCCTCCAAGCTACACGCTCTAGGGACTTAAACCTTGTCACCACAATAAACAGAAAATGCCGGAGGGATAGAGTCCTGTCCCAGAGACTTCCAATACTCTGGAATAAACTACCTATCTATATCAAACAAAGCTCCTCATTAGCACTCTTCAAGAAAAATCTTGATGATTGGATGGGAAATAGGAAATTCACCCCGGGGATCACTTCTCTGGCTCTGCTCGACAGTGGCACAGGAAAATAATTTTCTTGGGTGGCAAAAGCCAGGGTACCTTTTTGGCTGGGCTTGTATAGACCACAGGGCCAATAGCCTAGTACCTACCTATAAACCTATGAAAATAATTATTGTACTATGTTAACATTGTAATTGTGGAGCCTTTCTCCCCAGGTCTCCACTGAAAACAGGCCATCTTAGGCCCAGTCAGACTCTTCCGGTAAACAAATGAAAATAAATAAATAAAATAAACCATATTCACATTTTTTCATTTACATGCATTATACTTTACATATAAGCTTTCTTTCTTTACAACAACTCTTAGTCCAACATTACATAATTTGCTCAGTTCCTGCCTTTCCTTAAACTCCATTCGGATTCCATCATTATTGGAGCCCTCTAGCAATCAGTATTATTACTCATCTTTTCTTCTGTCCCAATATTCTGCTGAATATCCACCCTGAAATCTATTGTTTGTCAAATTCATATGCTCATTTCTTTACAAATATGTCTCCTGCTACATTGCTATTAGCACTCTGCATTTCTTAATATAATTCAACATCCTTTCCTTTTTGTTTGTGTGTGTAAGGCAATTTACTCTAAGATAGTATGCCACTATGTTAAAAAGCTGTTGCTCCCATCTATCATACATGGCAGGTTGTTTTTTTATGTGTATTTTTAACTTTTGTCTAATATTATACACTGCTTGGCAGCCTGATCATTTATACAGTTGTTTCTTCTCATCTCCATTTGAACCTATATGAAAATTTTCAAGACTTTTTGCTTTAATGAAAATCCTAAACAAAACAAAAAAAATACATTTTAATAACAGCCCCATCCTTTATTAACTTAGAACAAACACACAAAACTATGTACATTTCAACAAACAAAACTTAATTTTCCATACAGGAACAATTGCCTCAAATTGACAGTTGCAGCAACAGGCATTACTTAATCTAAAATTAAGGTTACACATGCTAAAGTACATGTTACAGTCAATGTTCCCACTTACACTGCTGTTTGTTTTTTTTAGCTCTATTCCTTCCCCAATGTGAAAAACACCTTGCGTGCATTAAAAAAACATTCCCCGAGATTCAGTAAAGCCTACACTGAGTGTACACTTAGTGTACATTAAGTGTTCCATTGCAGACCCAGCTGCCCTGGATCTCTTGTATGACCACAAGTCTAATACTTCCTCAAATAGCAGAACCAGGGACCTAAATCTTCACTAGCAAATAAATAAAACATGATGGAGAGAGAAATTCTCCACTCAGAGCCTCTGCACCTCTGGAACAGACTGCCCCTGCAAATTAAATTAAGCAATGCAGTACACTAACAACCTTCAAACAGGATGTAGACTGGAGAGTCATCTACAAATTTACTCATGGCTTGACTGGCCTAACTGTCCTAGGTAAAGGGTATGCAGCAAAGAGTGGCTACTGGTAAACCTTAATTGGTTACAAGACTTAGTTGCCTTGAAATACCCATGAATCCTATGAATGTCTTTAAGTCCTGCATCTTCTACTGTGGTCAGTAGCAATGATTTGTATGTAATGGACATATAAAACAAATAGTGGAAGAAATCAAAGTTTGAGAAGCTGAAAAAATAGAACATTCCATGAGTGAGACAGAGGTCCCAGCATTTTTGCTATGTCAGATATTTGATACATGTGTGGAAGATGTAGGTGAGAAACCTGTCTCTGTGCTTGTTTTATCCAAAGTCAGTGAAGAACCATTACTGTGTTTATGCTGACAGAAGGCAAGGCTTCAGATCTGCTTAGTCCCATTACACCTAGACATTTTAATCATGAAAGGTACTGACCTACTTGATTAAAAGACTCTATTAAATAGTAGTGAAACTTTTTTTCCTCAAGAAAAGAATAAGAATGTAACTGTTTTCACCAAAGGTCTGGCAGTCTACTTAGACCTTCGTAGTTACAAAAACATGAAATGACAATCTGTGGTCTGCTTTACTTTTGAATACTTTGCACTGAAAAAATGTACAAAGTTGCAAGTTTTTAACATGGATACTACCAAACCAAATATTTACTTGGAGGTGAATATATGACACAGGGAGTTTTGTAGCATAAGAAGGGATAAAATCATAACTCTCAACCTCTTAGCACAAAAAATCTGGACAAAACCCCCAGAAAATAGGTAAAATCTTTAAATATTGCTGTTATAAACTTAGAAGGTTGCTATAATAAAAGATATTGTGTTACCATGCATTTTATGAAGGATATAAAGTCTGAAACTCAAATACCTATCAGTATTTAATGAATCCAGTCCTCACTGACTTGCCACAAAAATGCAGAAAAACACAAATTTTACAAGGAAGGGGACAAAAATATGAGTCAAAAATCTGGACATTCTTCAAAACTCTTGACAGCTGAGAGGTATGGATGAAATTTCTTGGCTATTAATGATTAAATGAAGTGAAACCAAGCTGGTAGGCAATATGAAGATAAATATTCTGTTGCAAAGCACATTAGTTCAGGCAGCATCCTATAACCCGTATTAACATGGTTACTCTACAAGGTTGCATATAGTAAGAAATTTATCAGTTGTGAGCCATATAGGTCGTTTTACTACTGCTGTTGTTTGCACTGAAGTTTTGATTTCAGATTGTGCCTGTTAAGTAATTTCTTGGAGTGTATGTCGTTATATAACACATAATAACAAGACCTGTATAATGTACAGACATGTTGCTGTACCTAGTATGGTGGCTGATTAGCACTGCCCTTCTTCTTTGCAGAATACCATTCTCATGCCAGTAGGGGTAATTCTGAATCCAGTACTCAATTCTCTCAGCTTGACTATATAGAACATTTGCTTTTAATTCCCAAAGTACATTACTGCCAAAGGAAATGATTGCACATTCTGAGGGAAGGCAGAACTCCATTGACGAGAATGCCTTATTGATCAAAGTTGAAAAGTATTTTAGTTTGTTTTTTACAGTAGATCAGACTCAAATTCTAAGACAAACTATTTAAATCACTTATGTAAGACAGGTTTGTTTATTCTTCTGTCATATTTTACCTCTCTGTGATCTGATTCATCAGTTGAGTATTTCCTGAAAGAAATGCATCATTTGAAGGCACTACAACATGCCCTTCACCGTGTTTGAGATTTGAATTTCTTGACAGAACTAATAGATTTTACTGCCATTTGAGCCAGATGTTTTTTGTGAAGTTAACAGTTCTCTCCTGGCTGTAAGCTCAACAAAAAGGATATCAGAATTGTAGGTCTTAATGCGCAGTGTTCATTGTGACAGGATGGGTGTAAGAACCAGTCTGTTAGTTGTGCCTAAGCTGGTCTTCACTGTCTGTCTGAAGCAACTAATTGTTTTCTTTCTAAAACAGGAAAGCAAAGATGAATGCTCAATACATTCCTGGATAGTATATAGATAGTTTAGATACTACATGATGACAGCAAAGTACATCAGAAACACTTGACTAACTCTCTGTTTCTCTCATGAAGGGTAAGCAAGGCTTGCTAAAATTAAACAAACATTTTATTACACTTTTGTTATGATACATGCAACAAGGTCTGTTAACACTGTTATAGCCCATTTTATGTGGATGGCAGTCACTTCTGCTGCTCATTTTAAAGTTATATGTTGTATATGAAACTACTGCCTTCTTACATGCCCACAGATTCACTAGACCCTACAAGTCTAAAAACAGAGCACACTTTAGTAAGGCAGTACTGCAGGGAATCATACCTTAAACATTTACCCATTCTGAACCTATGTACTAATGGATGTCTATCCTTAATATTATGATTTTTTTTTACAGAAGTCCTCCATGAAGAAAAGAAAGGCCTTCGATTGTAGTAGTTCACTCAAAATGGGACATTTTTCTTGAGTCATTCAAAAGGTGTTTCTGGGATCATTAACTTAGATTTTGTTGTACTTTTTATTCCTGCATGACATAGTGGTGTGCACTGAGTACAAGTTTTATGAACTGCTGAATTGTTTCAACCCTATCTATATCTTTACACAGAAGAGGTTTCTAGAAATGTGCATAATACCCTAGATGGGGGGGGGGGGGGTCTTAATTGTATATAAAGATGGGTAATGACTTTTTGTCTTTTGCTGGTGAGGTCTGCTTGTAGACATGCAAGCATCTTATTTTTGTTGCTTGCTGCCTTATAATTAATGATTATTTTGTCTTATTTTGATGATACCTTCTATTTATAAATGGCAACATCCCACTGGTGTTGCTACCTTACCCCATTGGTTGTTTGCCTTTTTATCACATGGTAGCAGTACTGCAGATCCTTTTCTGACTACTGGTTATGTGAGTAGTACAAAATCGCATGGCTTTAACAGTTCTGTAGCATTGTCATAAATTACCCTACAAAGCACAGTTTTCAGTTTTTAAGTTAGGTAATTTTGATAAGAGACTGTAAGCACTTTTTATGAGTGGTGCATTAATTTGTCTGGCATTTTGCAGACAGGGCTAAGTCTGTGGGCTTCATCCTGTACTTCTGCATTTAATTTTGTTTCTCTCCACTTGCAAACTGTGTGACTCAGACCCTTGACCAGACTAGAACATTTTAACACCACATTCATGAAAATCCATTTGGTCAAACCACAGAAATCAAAGAACAACCCCTTGAAGCTATTACAACTTGCCCTGAGGTTTGATGATCTTATGCTAGTTATATTAGTTAGGATTCTACATGAGTGATAGCTTCCTATAAAGCATCCACATAAAAAATTGTCAAGAGATAGTTCATTTGGCCTTATGAGTTCATCAGCAAAGGCTTTGATGGAGTTAGTGGTAATGAAGTCAAATGTGTTCATCCAGGCAGTGTATTCCCAATCTGCCCAGATAACAAACCCTCATGAGTACTGATCTTTTCTGGCCAACAAATGAAAAAATACATTTCTCTACTTTCACCTTTATTCACAATTGATTTTGTTGTCTGAAGATTTATTTTGCATAATTTGTGTTAAGTATAGGTTGTACAAGTGATATAGAGTCATTTGTTTTTACGAGATTGAGTTGTATTGTTTATTTTATTTTATTTTCCTTGGCAGTTTTATATATCTATGTTGGTGTGTGTGTGTGTGTGTGTGTGTGTGTGTGTGTGTGTGTGTGTGTGTGTGTGTGTGTTCACTTTGTTTTCCAGCATTACATTGCTTCTCATTTTACTTTGATATGTATACCTAACTGTTTGGCATGAAATGCAGCTTTCTAAAAATCTGCTCAATTTCTGTCAAAGTCTCATTCACTCCCAGTCTTTGGCCAAATTTCCAGTCAAAATACATTTGTTTTTAAGAACAAATGAGAATATTTGTTAAGTGAGCGAACATGACAATAGTGTTTGTTATGGTTGATCAGTTTCCCTGCTTAAGGACTGTGACAAGTATGATTTATAAGAACATCAGCAGTTACGGTAAGGTAATGTAGTCAGAGTACAGCCAAGGAGTCATTAACTGAATATTGGCAAATACCCTTGTAGTAATGATACATGAAGTGTAATTGTGTGTAACATTCCCTACTTGAATAGATAACTAGGTTGTACTTAGTTGTGTGCACACAAATCTGTCTCATTACTGAATAGAATGGTCAATGTCCCAGAGTGTAATGTGACACAGCAGGTTAGTGTGAAGTTGGCAAGCTATAACATATAAAGTTAGTAGAAGTACATTGTATGTCACCATAGTATGTTTCAGTGACTTACAAGTTTCTATGACAGCTTCATTAACAGCCATCTGAAAGTCAGTGCAGAAGGTAAAGGCTGTGAGGGTTAATGTACTGCTTCCTGTAGTACAGGGCATCATTCCCTCATCCTTCTTTTTCCTCCTGTGTGACCTTGAGCAAGTCAATTAACCAGGCTGTGCTTCAGGGAAATTGGAAAAATAGGCTGGATCCTTCATTTGCCTCTTGGGCCACATGCCTAATAACTAGCTATTAACCTATGAACTTGCAGACTCCATCAGCTGTGTGTTTTAATAAGAACATTAACTGATGCAGTTACTAAGCTGGGGGGCTACCCAAACTGAAAAAAACTGTAGTTTCAATGAGAGAAAATTGTGTGATGTCTGCATATATCATAACAGTCTTCCACATAGGCAGTTGTGTGCTATGAGGCAGTTTCTCATTAATATATCCATCATATTTTCTTCATGCAAAGTCATAACCAAATTGTTTGAGAAAAACGTGTCATGGAATAATCAGCTGTATTCCTCTATCAGTGATTCAAGTTTTGATCACCATACTGATATGTTTTCCTGGAGATATTTACATAGTGAAAGCTCTCCCATCAGTATAATTCGCACAGCAAATGGTTAACATATGGTATGGTTCATACTTTGAAGCATCAATGCTGGCTAGTTTCTTTAAGCAGTCCTGTCCCCTGTTAAGAACAGTGCATGCCTCACCCTGATCTCGGTATTGCCACTGATTGGCACTAGTCTGCTATGAAACCCACCCTGTCTTGTATCACCACCATCTCTTCTCACTACTCAGAAATCTCGCTTGCTTATGTCATTTAGTCATGAATAGTTAATTGGTTTTGTAAGATTGTCCAGAACTGGACTTTTACTTATTTTAATTAGTTTTATGTTTTATTCTTTTCACCTTTTATATCTGATGCATACATTAAATTTGCTTCTTAAATTTTATTTTAGAGTATTTTTTGACACCACAGGCATCATCCTGTCATATCTTGACCATGGTTCCTTTTCTGGCTGACTGTCTACACTTTGATTTCTCCCCAAAAGTCAACAAATGCCTTTGGGATAGATGACACCAAAGGGGTTATATCTACTGCCATTTTTGTTTAGGCAAGAACTAATCCATTGGAACCTTCAGCCACTGTATTAAATGTATTAATACAGCTCATATCCAGACAAAAGGTACTTCATTATTTTATTCTGAAGCAAAATCTGCAAGCATTAGAAAAGAAAAACATTCTGAGGAATCTAAGATGAAATTCAGTTAAGGAGTCTTCAGATTTGACACTAGTTTATCCAAATTCCGAACATCTTCCAAGAGGAGGTTTTCTGGCTTCAACTACAAGGATTAGCAGATGTGAAATAAGTGTCATCAGATTACCTCACAGTGTTGGTCATGCCAAAGGAGGAGATTTTGGCTTCATTCAATGAGATGTTGCAAAGACTGCCATTGATGCCCGCATCGCCAGTAAAACCATATACTAGCCATGACCAACAGAGTGGCCTTTACTCAAAACTGAAAACATGAAAAATGACATCAGAGCTGTCCAAATGTGAAGTCAAAGCTGTTCATTTCAGAGGCTTTTGTAAAAACAAGCTCTGTTAGGAATCACTCTTCATATTGGTATACTGATGTTGGACACTGGTCAGCAAATAGCAAGTCCCCAGATGTTGCTTCCAGGGTCTCTTTTACTGGATGTCAGTGTCAGGTCAGCATCTGATCTTGATCCTTATCTCTTCTAGGATATCAGTACTGCAGCCAGAGCTAGTTTGTGGCACTACTATACAAGACCCTTTTCAATGCAGAAACTGGCTTAATATGTCATCAGTGGCAGTATCCAGAATGGAACCAGAGAAGCTAAAGAGATTAAAAGGGGTGGAGCAGCTAAAACCAGTGAAGACTGTATCTAACTCTCCAAAAGAAGCAGTGATTACTGAACCTCACAGCTGTACATTTTCACTAAAGGGCCAACATCAATTTAAACAAAATGATGCTTTGTGGTATAGCCTAATAAGGTCTTCAGACAGGCCATTAATTAAAACAAGTTGTGATGCCCGTGCACTGGCCCAGCAATTAAGAAGCCTCAATCCTCACCACTCACACCAGTGAGGGGCATCCATATAGGGAAAGGATAATAAATACACACACAGTAAAGTACAATTTCCTTTAAGAGCACACAGAGATCACAGTCAGTCTGGGGCTGGCTTCTCCCTTTCTCTCCAGGTCCCCAATAAGACTCCCCACTGGCACAGCTATAGGGTCCAGGTCTCAGCCTAGTGGGCAAGCTAAAACCTCCAGCACCCTCTCTGTCCAACTAGTGCTTCATGTCCCTGCTCAAGTAGTTGACACACATACACACTTTGAGATTAGAGTTTATACAACCACATAGACACTCCTAGAGAAGGCTGGCACAGGTTCTCCAGCTGTGCCCCTTTTACCCTGACTATATGGTAGAAATCACTGCCACCACCCAGCTAATATTTATCACCTACTCAAAGGCCCTTATGAAAGGGTATCCAATTATACTGTGCAATATTATTATCCAAATGGTAAGTGTGACTAAAAATTCAAGACTTATTTGGAGTGACTTGGTACAGTATCACTATATACATGCAGTGTACTCTTAGAGCTTTAATTATCTCTACACAAAACAGCCACGGTTGAAAGGTTTAAAAATATTTAATAATAAATAATAAAAACACAAGGCAATGCTTCTTACTACACAGTGCTAGTCAAGAGTTCAGAGATCACAGAAAAATACTTCAAATAATACAGTAGAAAAGTTCTGACATAACAGATAAACAAACTAGTCTAATCTTTCTATTTCATAGCAATATATAAGATAAAACACAGTTCTAAAATCCTACTTACATATAGCTACAGGCAGTGCTGATGATGTTGGATGTTCTCAAGACAAATGCTCTAATGCTCTCATTCTTTCTGTCCCTAAATTGATAATGCAGTACCACTGATTAATTTCAGATTAAATCATTTTTTTCTGGTTCCCAGGCTAACAGACTCTCAGAGGTTAATAGCCTTTGATCTTGCAGCTGGTCAGGAAGCCAGGGCAATAAAATAAATTATACATGCAAATTCTAGCCATTAACTCTGGCCTCAAAACAATAGGCAGAATTCCTTCATCGTGACATATCGGCTTCAAGCCCTGACATCAAAGAATTGATTTATTAGCTTTGTTACAGCAGAGTGCACTGTTGTTAAATTTTTTCAGTTCAACATCCACTACAGTCTTTTCACATTTAAGAGAATAAGCCTGTGGTTTACATTAATATTTAGAAATGACAGAATTATCTACAAAATTCTATCTAGCTAGGCTGGCAGCCTTCACCTATCTTCACACATCCCCCCCCCATGGAGAACTCAAGCTAGTTTTTCAAATGACCCTTGAGAAACATTGCTTGAGAAGGTTAGGTTTATCTGAGTATACCTTACCTCATTCCCTGTCTTGAGAGCCCATCTGCATTGGCATTGCTAATCCCACTGCAGTGCTGCACTGATATATCATATACTTGCAACCCTAGACTCCATCTTAGCCACTTGGTATTTTGCTGTTTGGGTCTGTTAAACCATGTTCAGGGGTTTTCAGACAGAAAAGAAACCATGGTCAGTGAATTTTCTTCCATACAGATAAGGCTGAAGTTTCTGCAGTGCCCACACTATGGCTAGACATTCCTTTTCTACAGCTGCATAGCATTCCTCCCTGGGTTGGAGCCTATGACTGAGATAAAACCACTGGGTGCTCTTCTCCCTCTGAAAAAATTTGGCTAAGTACAGCCCCCACTCTATAGTTCTAAGCATCCACCTGCACAACAAATTATTTGCTGTAATCTGGACTGGCTGACAGAGGGGGTCCTCCCAAAGCTTCTTTAAGCTTCTGGAATGCCTGCTCACATGCTGTGGTCCATACTACCTTATCTGGCCTGTTCTTCCTTTTCAGGTCTGTGAGGGGAGCAGCTATGGTACTATAACTGGGGATGAACTTTCTGTAGTACCCTGCTGTCCCTAAGAATGCCCTCCCCTGCTTTTTGGTAACAGGTGCAGGCCATGTCTGAATGGCTTTGACTTTGGCAGGTTCTGGCCTGATCTTACCACTCCTCACTCTATGTTCCAGGTAGAAGACCTCTGCCATACCCACCTGACATTTGCTCGGCTTAATGGTCAACCCTGTCCTCTGTACTCGGCCCAGCACCTCCCTGACATGTTGAAGGTGCTCTTGCCAGGAATGGCTATAGATGGTGATATCATCTAGGTAAGCAAGGGCAAACCCCCCCTGCTCCTGCTAGGATATGATCTACCAGCCTCAGGAAAGTCACTGGGGCATTTATCATCTCAAAGGGCATCTTTGTGAACTCTTACAAGTCAAGAGGAGTCACAAAGGCTGAATTCTCTCTAGCACTGGGAGTCAAGGGCACCTGCTGGTAACCCTTGGTAAGATCAGTAGTTATAAGAAACTTAGCCCCACCCAGCTGCTCTAGGGCCTCATCTGTCCTAGGCATGGGGTAAGCATCTGACTCTGTGTGACTATTTAATTTCCTGTAGTCAACACAAAAGCTGGTGCTGCCATCCTTTGTTGGCACCAGCAGGGACTGCTGGACTCTTGAATTACCCCTAGTTCCAAAATTTCCTGTATCTCATCCCTCAGCATCTGTTTGACTCTCTCAGGCACCCTATAAGGGGCCGGCCTAATAGGCCTTTGGGGTCCTGTATCCACCTGGTACTACACCAGGTGGGTGCACCCTGGTTTTCCAGTGAACATGTCCGCAAACTCCTGTAACACTGCTCAGATTTCTCGAACCTGGGTAGGAGATAACCACTGGGACATTGCAACCCCTTCCACTGAGGTGTCAGTCCAAGCATCACTGAGTAGATCAGTCAGCAGATCTCCCTCAGGCTCCTCCTGCAATCCACTGCAAATACTCAGCACAAACGCCTCCCTATCATGGTATGGTTTCATAATGTTAACATGGTACAGATTGTGCTCCTGCCTCCTGCCTAGCAGTTCCACCATGTAGTTAACATCACTTACCTTTCTTACCACCTTGTAGAGTCCCTCCCAAGCTGCTTGCAGCTTGTTGTGTCTGACAGGAATGAGAAACATTACCTGCTGCCCCACAGCATACTCTCTAGCTTGAGCATTCCTGTCATACCACACCTTTTTCTGTTGTTGGGCTTCTGCCAGGTTCTCCTGGGCTAAGCCCATGAGTTCCCTGAGCCTTGTCCTGATGTTTAGGACATATACCACAACAGACTCCTTGTGAGGTTCACACTCACCTTTCCACTCATCTCAAATTAAATCTAGAGGTCCCCTCACCCTGTGCCCATACAGCAACTCAAAAGGTGAAAAACCTGTGGATTCCTGGGGAACCTCTCTTTAAGCAAATAACAGATGGGGCAAATATTTGTCCCACTCCCTCTTAAACTGGTTTGCAAATGCCCATAGCATGGACTTGATTATAGAGTTTAACCTCTCAACCAGACCATTAGTCTGGGGATAGTAGGGGGTGGTTTTCAGGTGCTTCACCCCACAGTACTTCCACAGACAAGCCAGCAGGTCTGACATGAAATTGGCATCTCTGTCAGTCAGTATTTCTTTTGAGAAACCTATCCTGCTGAAAACCTCTAACAAAGCATTTGCCACCTTTTCTACCTCAGTGGAGGACAGAGCCACTACCTCAGGGTATTGTGTAGCATAATCCACTACCACTAGGATATACTTTTTTCCTGTGGAACTTAGGGTACTCGGTGGCTCCCAGTATCCATAGCTACCCTTTGAAATGGATCCTCAATCACAGGCAAAGGCATCAAAGGAGCTCTCACCTTGTCTCCTACCTTGCCTACCTTTTGGCACTGCTCACAGGTCCTGCAGTACCCTGTTACATCTCTGGAAATTCCAGGCCAGTAGAAGTTCTGCATAATATGTCTCTTTGTACGTTGTATGCCCATATGACCTGTAAAGGGAATATCATGTGCTATGGCTAGAAGTGCCAGACAGTAGGCTCTAGGCTCTACCAACTGCTGTACTCTCTCACCTTCTACCCCTCCCCCAGGGGTCCACTCTCTATACAGTAACCCTTTGTCCCAGTAAACAGATTCCCCCTTCCCTTGAGAATCAGGTGCCTCTCTAGCTACCAGCCTCAGGCCTTCCAATGTAGGGTCTGAGAGCTGAGCCTGTCTCAACTCTCTCTTTGTAACCCTTCCCAGCTCCCTTTCCACATGAAGTCTGGCATCCTTTGACAGTGGTGCCTCACTGACAGCCTGGGTACTACTACTCACCTCTACATTTGCAGTCACTTTGTCCAAGGGAACATCAGTACCAACAAGCAACTGTGGCTCACCTTCAGTCTCACTGCTACAGAGTAGCTCCCTCCCTGAAGTAACTACCTCACCAGTCCTGGCTGCAAGTATGCAGTCTGTCTGGGTCTCCCCCAGGCTACCAGACCCACATGCTTGTCTCCTAGTCTGACTTAGTGTAACAACATAAGCACATGGTACTGCCTCATCCAAATCCTATCTGCAGGATGGTAGTTCAGTACCCTTGTTGTCTCAAGATAACCTACTATTGGCATTTTGTCTTTCCCACTTACTGGTTCTCTCACCTTTTGTTCCCCAGCTTGCCTCCGTGGACATCTGTATGCCACATGGCTCCACTGGTTGCATTCAAAACATTTAAACCTAGGCCCTGGACATGTACATGGACTAGTGGCTTTCCCCTGCTACTGTCATATTCTGTTGGGGCAGTCTGCGCTGCCCACCATGGGTTCCTTTAGACCCATGAGCAGTACTGGGAGCCCCTTTCCTGTGCAGGGATGCCCTGCTTGCTAGGTATAGTAGCACATTGTCTATCAGCTAACCAGATCCTCATGTCCTTAGGCAAAGTGCTAAGGGCTTGTTCCCTCACCAAAAAGTCTGCCAACCTTTCAGAAATGGTGACATGACATCCACTCACCCTCCTATGAAAATAAGTGCTCAGTTCAGCAACATATTCACACAAACTTTCATCTGCCTTGCGTCTATGCTCACAAAACGTTTTCCTATAAGTTTCAGGTGGTAGCTTAAAACATTCTAACAGACATTTCTTGACAACAGTATAATCAAAACAGTCAACATCAGACATTTTAGACAACACATTTACAGCTTTACCATGGAATAAGGGGGTCAGGAGCCATACCCAGAGCCTTTAGTCAACATCATACTGTTTACATACCCTCTCAAACATATGAATGAAACTATCAAAATGTTCCCCCTCTTTAAACTGCAGAAGAAATTTACTGACCTTTTGTGCTTCTGAGGTCCAGTTACTCCCTTCCCCATTACCTCCATGATTCTGGCAAAGAGTCAGCAGCTCCTTCTCATGCTGCCTCTGCCTCTCATTTTTCTCAGCTTCCAGGCATAGCAGTTTCTCATTGTCCTCCCTCTCTAGACACCTCAGTCTCTCAGCGGCTTCTATTTCCAAACGCCTGGCCTCCAACTCCAGTCTCTTTAGCTCCAGATGGATTTTTAAGTCCTCTGCAGAAAGGTTGAGCTGTCCATTCTTTGAGTGTGGTACATCTCCACTGCCAGTCTGATCATCCTCCTGGTTGCTGTTTTCTGATACAGCTGTGACCAAAGCTGCAATCATGTCTGCCTTAGTCAGGTTTCCATGCACCAGTCCCCTAGCCTGGCACATCTCAGCCAGCTGGCTCCTTGTCAGCTTTCCGTACTCCTCTGCTGACATGCTGCCTGCTCTCCATGACTAACTAAGCTAACAAAAGAAATAAAACAATTGTGATCTGAACTCTGAGTATTCACTGCATGACTGATTTAGAGTACAAAACAACTTCAATGATCACTATACACAAGCTACAGGAATTCACTCTTCCCACACCACTACAAGCAAATTAGTATTTGCCAACCAATTAATATGCGGTGTGGATATCCCACCACTGCCAAACAATTAATATGTTATGCCCCTCTGGTGTTAGTGGTGAGAATTGAGGCTCCTTGATTGCTGGGCCAGTGCACGGGCATCACACAAGTAGCATTCACCAGTTATTCGTATCTGGTGTACAGTTCGAACAGTTGTAGGTGAGCCAGTTAGAATGATTGACTTGTGCTCAAGCTGTTAGGGGGCACAATCAGCAGGTGCCAGTGAGGCTGAAGTGTAATATCAGCATTCATTTATGAAGCAATGAATAGAGCGAACCTTCATAAATGAATGTCGAAACTGCATTCTTGTTATGCACTGAAGCTCGTGCATGCTTGTAATTGTCACAAGGTGATTGTTGCAATCGAAGCACATTTTGTTTTGGTTGTCAAGTCTCAGAAATTGTTTTTCTTTTGCCCTCAACACTTAGGGGCGCTTGCTTTCCTTAGTATTAGCTGTTTCTCAGAGGGCACATGCTTGCCTAGTACTATCCATATCTCAGGGGACACATGCTTGGCTTAGGGCTACCTGTATCTCAGAGCAAGCATGTCTGGCTTAGTACTACCTGTACCTCAGAGGCATTATGTTTAGCTTCATACTGTCTATGTCTCAAAGGGTACATGTTTGGTTTCATACAGTCTGTCACAGAGGGCACATGCTTGGCTTTATGCTCACTGTATCTCGGAAGATGCATACTTGTAAGTGTACATGCCTGGTTTCATAATATCTCTACTTCAGGAATTGCTTCTAAGGACATTTGCATTTCATGCAGTCTGTATCTCAAAACACATTTGGCTTCTTACTTATTGTATCTCTAAAGACACTTGCTTTGAGAAAAAAAAAATGCTTATCTTTGTACTGTTTGTATCTTTAAGGACACAAACTTGACTTTGTCCTATCTTCAAAAACAAGATTGGCGTCATACTTTCTGCAACTCTAACATAAGCATGGTGTAATTCAATCCTTTCACTGGAGTGTTGCTGCCTGCAGTTACATGGTGCACAAGTGGCTAGTTGTCTTTTTATTTTTCTGACTAAGAAGTTAGAATTAATTGGTTTTACAAAAAAAAAAAAAAAAAAAAAAAGCAAAAGGTGTTGTAAAACAAGTACTTATACTTACTGCAGTGTGAGATATGTACTCTCTTCTGTATTACCATGTGTTATGCATCGATAATTTTTAGTTTGCCTTGAGTTTCATCTTCACTTTTTGTGCTTTGGCTATGGTAATATAAAGGGTTTTTAAAACACAAAAATAGAATGAGACTCACAACATGATGAACAGATTTTCAGACTATTCAGCTGTACAGTGAAGCCAGAACTGATGATATTCCATACCTTGCAAATGTCCAGATTTTTGCCTCATATTTTTGGTGTGTTCCTCATAAAATTTGTGGTTTTCTGGCAAATTACTGAAGATTG